>NC_047579.1:17133422-17433422 GCF_011004845.1 Esox lucius | reverse complement strand
TCGTTCCATGACAAATGTGAATACAGAGGTTCAAAATCCACTAGAAGAGTTGTCATTGCTTGTGATCAAGGATGGCCAGTACACTTTCAAGAAGATACTGTTATTGTTAATGGGAGGAAGTAAGACAGTGTGAAAGGGGTATCACAATTTCTATATGTAAACAGAACTGAAGACGTGTTATTGACATGTTAGTGCTACTGCAGCTAGCAAAAGCCATCAATAAATTCTGCTAGAAACACCACTGTCAAAACCCCTTGTCTACACTAATGTTACTTTTTTATTTTGAAGTGTCTTCACTTTCAAAGAGTAACTCAACTAAGTGGCTCAATGAAATAAAATGACAAATGTGCCACTTCAATGATTATGTCCTGTTTTGTTATGTACCTATACCAGCCTGATTTAGCCTTGCTAGCTACCCACCTTAACTCGCTAGCTTCCCAATATCCTATGATATTTAAATGTTGTTCTTTTATAGAACTTATGGATGTAATTAAAGCGTATTGTTACTGCTTTACACTATTGTTACCCATATACATTTGGATGATGTCATTGTTTATGAAATGCATACAAAACATAGTTTGGAAAATATACTAAGAAGTGTCAACTACCATGTCTGTTTCCCATTAACAAATCTCAGATATTCATTGTTTTTCCCATTTAAATTACAACCCAATTTCCAAAAAAGGTGTAAAAATTGGAAATAAAAACAGAAGTGCAAATCATTGAAACCCTATATTCAATAGAAAATATTACAAAGACAACATATCAAATGTTGAAACAGAAAAAAAAAAATGTTTCCTGAAAAATGTATGCCCACTTTGAATTTGATGCCAGCAACATGTTTCAAATAGCTGGTATAGGGGCAAAACTGGAAAAGGTGTGTAATGCTAAAAAAACAACAACTAGGGGAACATCTCTCGACTAGGTTAATTGGCAACAAGTCAGTAACATGATTGGGTATAAAAATAGCATCCCAGAGAGGATGAGTCTTTCAGAAGTAAAGATGGGGAGGGGTTCATCACTCTGTGACTACGCAGGCAAATATTGTAACAATTTAAGAATATATTTTCTCAATGTAAAATTGCATAGAGCTTGGGGATCTTATCTTCTATGACACATAATATCCTTATGAGATTCAGAGAAATCTCGGTACGCAAGGGACAAGGCCGAAAACTAATATCGGATGGCTGTGAACTTCGGGCCCTCAGGCGGCACTGCATTAATAACAGACATTGCATGGGCTCAGGAACACATCCAAAAACCAGTACATGAAAACAGTACATCACTGCATCCACAAATGCAAGTTAAAACTCTACAGTGCAAAGAAGAAATCATACATGAAAAAGATCCAGAAATACATCCCCTTCTCCGGACCCGAGCTCATTTAAGATGGATGGAAAACCTGTCCTGTGATCTGATTAATCAAAATTGTTTTTGGGAATCATGGATGCTGCGTCCTTCGGACTAAAGAGGAGAGGGACCATCCGGCTTGTTATCAGCGCACAGTTCAAAAGCCAGCATCCGTGATGGTATGGTGGTTCATTAGTGCACATCGCATGAGTGACTTGCACATCAGTGAATGCACTGTTAATGCTGAACAACATATACAGGTTTTGGAGCAACATATGCTGCCATCCGGGACTTTTTTAGGAAAGGCTTTGCTTATTTCAGCATACTTGTGTGTGTAACTCTGGTTCTGTGAAAGAAGTGGCAATGCACTCAGTGAGACTTTTTAAAGTGGAATATGCAACAGAATGGCAGGCATTCTGCAATGCACTGGCACCGTTCCGCTGGTTTCAGCAATGCCTAACTTGATTACATATTAATATTTATGTTACGGAAAGAAAATATCACTACTGGAAAAGGTGTGTAATTGTCATTGGATTTCTTGAACTGATGTATTCTTAGTTCTATAAATGTATAAAGGAGTTGCTGATTAAAGTACTGAGTCCCTATGTTTAGATAAGAAAAGGAATGTTGGTTGTGCTGTAACTGTGGGAAAGAAAGAATGAGGTGTTGAGGTAACCGTAAACCTTTGGTCAGGATGGGGTGTACACAGATCAATGAGTTTTAGGACAGGATAGAGGAAAACGCAACAGGGAATAGGAAAGATGAGGAACATATGTTGTTTTGTAGTACGACCATGCAGATTTTTACCCCCACCCATGCCTCAATAAGTATTAAATGTACTTCCAAATGCTTTAGAGATTAACCACTCTGACTGTCAAAACCCCTCCTCGTGGTGGTTCTTGTACCTATGTGTTCCTGTAGGATTATTCACCGTAAATCCATCAGAATCAAAATTGTCTCTGTTCCTTTGTCCATCGTCTCTCGTGTCCTTTTCAGGACAATCACGAACCCAATGTTCCGTTGAACCACAGTGGAGGGAGGCATTGTCAGCGTTGTAGAGGTTGGCATAACCTCTTCCTCAACCTTGTGTCAGTGGCTGTCCTCTAGCTCGACCACGTCCTTGGCCTCTTTGGTCATAGCTGCAGTAGAAACCCTCATAGAAATTTTCAGTGTTCTTGATATCCGGCCAGACGATTTCCATGCTGCCCTCGTCCGAGACCATGCAGTGCTTGTTCTTGTTTCTGTAAATCTGGGAACAGACTTGCAACCAGTCTCATCTTACACTGTTGTTCCCAGGGAGAATCATTAGCCCCATCTGGTATGCAGCCCACCCCGCTGTGAATCTCAAATTATAGGTCAAGTCTATTACGATAGTCTATAACTCTTTATCCCTGTTTCTGTTTGCAGTCAGAAATTGTCTCCCAGTTCATCAGTCTCAGAAAAAAGACACCAATCCGTCCACACAGCGCCAGGATTGTTAACCTGTATGGAGAATTAGCGCCCCAATTATACGGCCCATTCTGCACGGACCAGTCTCCTTTCACCCTTCCCCAACTCAACTGTAGAGCCTTCCTCTTAACCATTTCCACTTCGACTATATTTGGTTTATATTGTTCAAGCATCTGGAGAAATACACGATTGAATTCCTCTCTTCTTTTTCCAGGTTGGGTAGCGAGGTGGCTACCCAACCACCTGATCTGGTTTCATCCTTAGTGCGACAGTCTGTCTGCACCAGGGTCATTTGTATCCTTACAGTATAGCCACATGCTCCTATTTGCTGGTTGTAGGTTAACCTAAATAATGTGGATATGTTCACTCCCACAGGACGACGGCGGTTGTTTAATTCTACTATCACCATATAGATCAAATTTAAGTTAGCCTCACGTGGCTGGACAGGAATGGTTGAAGGGGTATAACAGTCCTTAGCTGGCGCGGTCATTTGTGCTGCCACCTCCGTCCAACACCGCCTGTCACTTGTGAAAATTGATTTGCATTTTAATGAGTGAAATAAGTATTTCATCCCCTCTCAATCAGAAAGATTTCTGGCTCCCAGGTGTCTTTTATACAGGTAACGAGCTGAGATTAGGAGCACACTCTTACACAACACTTGTAGGCCATTTTTTGTATAGTGTCTTTCTAGTTTAAATCTATAAAAATGAGACACATGAGAAGACAAAAATGTCTATTTCAGATTGTTTTGATAATCAAATAGTTAGACTATGATAGATATTGAGCATGAAAGTAATTGAATTAAGCATGACACAATGTATGAGAGTACTAACTATCTCTGTATGGAGGACACTAGGTAGGAAATGTGATGTCCCATTACTGATGGGTCCCAAACACCCTGTCCATACCACCTGTTAGGAACTGTGTATGTGACTGTCATAGGACTCTCTGAATAGACCCTTGGGTCATAGGTTGGAATACGACATACAAGGGTATTTTGTAGGACTTATAATAGTCTGTGTAATGGTTGGCTATGAACACTGACCACCTGGTATGTGTCCTGGTATATATGACTGTGTTTACGTTGTAAGCATTTGGAGAGAAAAATGAAAGAACTATGGAAGGTTATCATCGTATACCTCATGCTGAATAAAGGCTCTCCCCTGACTTCTGGTTGCATTTATTTTGTTCCTGGATCAAACTTGGACAGAATCTAACAACTAGCAGGGGGAGAGGGATGACTTGCTTCACCAATACAGAATAAAAGCTAGAAAATCCAAGATGCCAGCAGAAGTCAGGATGAAATCTAAGATGGAAAAACGTGTACTATGTTAGATCCAGTTCAGTCCCAAATGTACAAGCTAGCAATCATTTATAGAAGAACCAGGAAAAACCTACATTCAATTCAATTTTGTTTGCAATGTTGTTTTTGTATGTGTAATATGACACAATGGTGTGCAAATAGCTTATTTTACAAGGTACTTTACAGACAGTAATGACTTGCTTACTGCATGAGTTGTTTGGATCCCGCTTTTCTTTGAGTTATTCTTACACAACACTTGTAGGCCTAGTTTATAAGGATATATAATGACCTTTAAATGAAAATATACAGTAAATGTTCAAATGTGTTGTTGTTCTTGTATTTGTGCAGAAGACAATGGTAGAAAATAACACTTATCATCCGTGTACTGTACCAAAATGTCACTAATTTGGTTTCTGAACAACATTGTTACCTTTCTAACACCCTGCTGACTCTGTGGACCACCTGAAACATGAGAGTATCTTGAACTAGCAGATCTCTGTCTTCAATGCACTTTAATTGCCTAAGACATCCAGCCTTTGCTAGATAATCTTGCACTGGTTCAGTGGCATGTATCAGGACATCCAAAGATGTACATTCAGAAACCTAAAACACCAAACAATAGAATGAGAGAAAGAAACTAAACCATAGAAACCAAGAATGCAAACAGTATGTGTGATACATCTGCAGCCTCCTTTTGACAAGTGTTTTGCTGCTAGAAAACAACCCCACACACTTAACTGTTTTAGAATGGTGTTGATTCAACTGTATGATCATTTTGGAGTCTGCATGTTTTGGTGCTGTTGAACTGGGTTGCATTATACTGAGGGATGTTTTGGTTATTTAGTGTTCCATCATTGAAATGAATGGAGCGGACAAAATAATAATGAAATTATATTTTTTAGAAATTGTCAGAATAACATAATACAGTTCACTGACACAAATTACATTATCCCAAATGATCATGCTGTTCAATCAACCTCTCTGAAACAGTTTGAACAAAAACTGAACATTAAAACCTTAATGAACACACACACACACCACACCACACGGATAAATGGTCAAGTTTAAGCTATTGTTAGATCGATACCCTACCTGTTTCATCATTACCATCGCCATCATGTATAGATGGACTTTGAGTCGCCATCTGCGGGCTGGTTTGCCCTGGAAAGATAACGGTTAGTTTGGCACATTAGGTTGCGTCTTGGGCCAATACCTTTTTTACCTAGCCTTTTCTGCTCCTCCTTTTCTCTTTTTACTTTTCTTGATGAATACAAGCTTTGTCTGTGAAATGATTGTACGATAATTTTAAGATCAAATTTGATCGTACGCATGTTTCATGAATGAGGGGCCATTGTTCTGGGGTAACTGTTGCCTGACGGAACAACAGGTCCTGTGTTCGACTCCGTTCACATTCAAAGCAAATTATGCATTAGGATTTGTTTTGCATAGATGAATAATCTTCACTGGCAAAAAACCTTGAGTATATACATTATAGAAAGCCTAAAATAAAACTCTTGGTGGTTATGTTTCAATTATTTCTGGTGGATTTTCGAACTACGCATGTGTGCATGTCATTTGGGTCAGGATAGACAACACCTTTGCTGGCTACATCCTTCAGTAGCTATGTTATAGTTAGCCTAAAATAAAACTGTTCACGGTCATATTGCAACAATTTCTGGTGGATTTTCAAAGTACAAATCCACACATGGTTTTTGGGGTAATATAGGCTAGATCAAAACCCATTGGGCAGTAAAAGAGTAGGGGTTTCCACGATTCATTTGACGAAAAAGTCAGTTATCGTCATCTATATTGATAGTTATTGCATCAATGTCATTCACGAATGAAAGAAAAACGAACGCTTTTGCACCATAAAATAGCTTTGGCTGTGTTAAATTCAACTAGTAAGTTAGATACTAGTAAGCCTATTACTGGCTAATAATCTGTTAAAATGGCCTGTGGCAAAAGCCATACATTTCATAGATGATATTTGCGGTGGATGTGAACCTAATAAGAAATGAATTATTTAACTTGGCGTGATGTTAACATGTGACAAAATGATCTAATGTGGAAATGCTATAACAAAAAAAATGCTGAACAAATAAGTCAGTTTGAGCAGGACTCTTCAGCAGGAAGTTCTGGAGCCTGGCCACAGTTTAATTGAGGGCTCTTCTGAAACAGATTATTTTCTGAGTCCTCTAACTCTACGGACAATGCTTGAAATATACAAACATATTACACTGTGGTGTTGCAGTTAAAGACACAGCTGCTCATGTGGTATACCTGGGTTAGAATCCAGTGAGGGTAACAATGTATGTCACTTTAATTGTGGGCCGTCTGAACCTGGCTTGCCTGGATACTTTTCTGGTCAAGTATTTTATATGAAGAGTCGTTTTGGAGACAAATGAGCAGGCGCTTTCAGGTGACCGGAGCCAGAATTCTCAGAATGTCCATCAATAGCCCTGACCACCTCTGGTGTATTACAATGTCAATGGACCTCCCACATTACATAAACTGATGACTGACAGACGCCTGTTGACTCTGGTGACGGGTCTCATTCATAAATTATTTGAAATCACAGAAGTTTATGATAAAAATATTGCCCATGTCTATATCGTAATATAGGTCATAACTGGATTAATCCTCTAACACTAGTGGTATGTGTATGATGAGGAGGGGTGTTTTGTGTGTTTGTGATGGGAGGTGGAGTAATGTGTGGAGCGTGTGGTGGTGGGGTGAGGTGGGGGGTTGTGTGTGGAGTGTGTGTTTGTGTTGCATGTATGTAAGGTGTGTGAACAGGTCTGTGTGTCTAAGTTTGTGGATGTTTGTTTCATTATCCTTTGTGTATGTGTTTCTGTGTTTTGTCTGAGTGTCTTAATATCCAGTACATGACAATAAATAAATAAAACATGCATGTGTGTGTATAATATGAATGATGATGATGTGTAATATTGTGTCTTGGTCTCATCCATCAGATGTCAGTGATCTCACACTGGACCCAAACACATAAACAGATTCCTCCGTCTGTCTGAGGAGAACAGAAATGTGACAAGAGTGGTGCAGCTGTATCCTGATCACTCAGAGAGATTTGACTCCTGGCCACTGGTGTTGTGTAGAAAGAGTCTGTCTGGACGCTGTTACTGGGAAGTAGAGTGGAATAGGAGAGGAGCTGTGATAGGAGTGACATATAAAGGAATCAACAGGAAAGGAGAGGGGTTATGACTGCACACTTGGACGTAATGACAAGTCCTGGAGTCTGAACTGTAAGAATGACAGTTACTCTGTCAATCACAATAGTAAGACAACTGTCATACCTGTCACCTCAGACTACCACAGAGTAGGAGTGTATCTGGACTGGCCAGCAGGCTCTCTGTTCTTCTACAGGGTCTCCTCTGACACACTGACCCACCTGTACACATTCAACACCACATTCACTGAGCCCCTCTGTCCAGGGTTTGGGATTAATTATTCTGACTCCTCAGTGTCTCTGTGTCAGATGGTCCCTGTGTCAAACACAACATGATGTTTCACTCTAATCATGCTCATGTTCAGTAGGACATACCGTAGTAAAACACTGATAGTAACTCTCTAGTATTGAGTTAATATATCAAGTGATTGTCTATCAAATGATGGTGCGTATATGATTAGGTACTGTATGCCTCCTCAATGGATTTGAAATGAAACAACCGAGATGCAATTGAAGTGCAGACTTTCAGTTTTAATACAAGAGGTTGAACAAAAAAATTCTATGAAACATTTTGGGAATTGCAACCATTTTCATACAGCGTTTGAAACCATTTTTATTTCAGGGGCTCAAATGTCATTGGACAAATTAACACAATCATAAATACAACTTTTGTTTTTAATACTTTGTCGAGAATCTTTTGCAGGCATGGACTGCTTGAAGTCTGGAATGCATGGACATCATTAAATGCAGCGTTTCCTCCTTTGTGATGCTTTACTGCATCTGCCTTCAGTTATTGTCTGTTTGTGGGTCTTTCTGCCTTAAGTTTTGTCTTCAGCTGTGACGACAGCGCCCTCTGCTGCCTCCTCTCCCTGCAGCGGGCAGGCCTCAGCGGTCGTCGTCACCGGCCTTCTGACACCACCGCCCAGTTCATCAGTTCATCACCCACCTGTTGTCTTGTTTGGCACACACACCTGGACTCCATCTGTGTTAATTCCCTCAGTATGTATGTTCCCTCTGCTCCCCTGGTCTTCGTGTGTAATTGTTTCATATTTTCAAGCAACGTCGGCTTAGTTTTTTTTGGTCTATTGCGCCTACTGTGTATGTTGTTCTCCTTGTCTGTGTTAGGACTGAAATAAATTCCCCCTTCGTACTCCAATGTTAGGCTCCTCCCTACACGACGCCTGACATCAGCAAGTGAAATGTCTGCTCAATCGGGTTGAGATCAGGTGATTGACTCCTGGGTTGCTTTCGAAGTATGTTTTGGGTCATTGTCCAGCTTTTAAGTGAAGTGTCTTCCAATCAACTTCATTGAATTTGGCTTAATCTGAGCAGACAATATATCCCTACACAGTTAAGAATGTATCCAGCTGCTTCTGTCTTCTGTCACATGATCAATAAACACTTGTGACCCAGTGCCATTGGAAGCCATGCATGCCCATTCTATCACACTGCCTACACCATGTTTTACAGATGATGTGGTATGCTTTGGATTTTGACTTTTTCTTCCCATCATTCTGGTACAGGTTGATCTCAGGTTCATCTTTCTAAAGAATGCTGTTCCAGAACTGGGCTGGCTTTTGTAGATGTTTAATCTGTCTAATCTGGCCTTTCTATTCTTGAGGCTTATGAATGGTTTGCACTTTGTGATGAACCCTCTGTATTTGCTCTCGTGAACTCGTATCCTTATAGTAAACTTGGGTAATGATATGTCTACCTCCTGGAGAGTGTTCTTCAATTGGCTGGATGTTGTGAAAGGGTTTTTCTTTACCATGGAAAGGATCCTACGATCATCCGCCACTGTTGTCTTCCGTTGACGTCCAGTGTGTACTTTCTTTCTCAGAATGTACCAAACTCTTGATTTGGCCACTCCTAATATTCCTGCTATATCAATGATGGATTTTATTTTTTTTTGCAGCCTAAGTATGGCCTGTTTCACTTGCATTAAGAGCTCCTTTGACCACATGCTGTGGGATGACAGCAACAGCTTCCAAATGCGAATGCCACAAGTGGAATCAACTCCAGAACTTTTACCTGCTTAATTGAATAAGGAAATAGTTAAGGAATAGCCCACACCTGTCCTTGAAACAACTTTTGAGTCAATTGTCTGATAACTTTTGGCACCTTGAAAAAGAGGGGGCTACATATTAAAGAGCTGTAATTCCTAAGCCCTTCCTCCAATTTGGATGTGAACACCCTCAAATTAAAGCAGAGATGTTGCACTTTAACCCCATATTAATTATTTTACAGTATTATATATTTTGGTTAACAGTCAAAATAACAAAACTTTTGTCAGTGTCCAATTATTTAGGGACCTAACTATATATATTTATATGTTTCAGAGGGGCGAGTTGGGATTGCTCCAGTAAGGTTGCTCCAGTATGTTAGAGTATATTGGTGACTGCAAGATGAAATGCATTTTGTAAATGTACAGTTGTGCTCTAAAGTTTGCATACCCTTGGAGAATTGGTAATATATGTACCACTTGTAAGGAAAACATGAGTGAGCTTGAAAAACACGTCTTTTATTTCTTATGAGATACACATTCAACAGTAGGTCATAACAGAATGGCACAATCATAAAACAAAACATGGCAACAACGAAAACAAGAAACCAGGCAACTTAGGTCAGCCGGCAAGCAAATAAAAGCGATAAATGTGGTTGCCCTCACTGGATTCAAACCCTGGTCTCCTGTGAGTGATTGTCTCCACGACACCATGACACTTTTCCCAGTGTCAGTATACCATCTCAATATAAGATAATTCTGTCATGCATTGACATCACGCTACGTTTGAAACATTTATTAAGTTTACCTCTAACACAAATAGCATCTATGAAATGCATGGCTTTTTCCACTGTCCGTTTTAACAGCTTATTAGCCAGTAATAAACTAGTATCTAACGTTCTACTTGGAATGGTCATAAGATTTGAGCAATTGCTAGCAAGACTGAATATGACCTGAAATAATCCAATAGTGTTCAATGCGCAGCTTTTGTGCAGAAGAATGCAAATTGTCTTCCAGTGTTTTCTGATAACATGCTTCATTCATCTTGCAATACATTTTCACAAGACTCCCCATATACTATAGGCTACAGATATTTTTTTCTCTAAGTTCTCTAATAAAAAAAAAAGAGGTGTGGTATGCTTTGTACAAACGCATACATACAAATCTCTCCAAAATGCGCTCTTTATTCTGCCTATTCATGCACTTCATTAGTTTTTTAATTAGGGTACCTGGGAACATGCGTTACCTAGCCTGTGCACAAATGTATATCTATAAAAAACCTATGTGATATGTGTTATATTTGGCTAGAATAATTACATGAACTACCTTCCAGAGCTTCAGAGTTTCTGAAAGTAATTTGTCATCGCCTCACAACACAGTATGTCGGCTTTGTTTTGACAGTATAACGTATTTAAAATTCCTTTACAAAAGTCCTAAACATCACTACAATGATCTGATCACATATTTCCTTTGAAATCGTTAAAGGCTAGCTTGAAGATGTCCTCCTTTCCCACTAGCAGCCCACGTCCGTTTCACATCCCCAGCAAAACTGTTTATAAACTGCTTTTATAAACAGCAAAACGGTTTATAAAAGCATATATTTTCATTGGTAATTAATCATGCACAGACAGTATACTGTTACGCCCCCAGCCACCTAAACCCCTCCCATCCAGCAGCCGATTGGTCGAAGCTTCAGGGTTTTTAAGCTGCACACCCAACAAACACGCGTTGGGTGTTATCCCGCTGTGTTACTGAAGGCCATGTCCTTGGCTTGCTTAGACATTGTTGTAAACCTTATTCATTATATCCTTATTCAGTCTATAAAACATTATTCATTATTTCATTGTATGTTGTTTAGGGAGGAATCGAACAGGTCAGACACACTTCCACACGTAGGTGCAGCTTTTGTTAAAAACACTAGGTTATGGGCAGGTGCCACAGCCTTTATTTTTGTTAGCGGTTACCTTACTGTTGTCTGGACATAGGACTGTTTTGTTTCTTTGGCATAGCCCCTAGTTCCTTCTTCACTCATGAGAGTGCTGGCAATGTGTTTCCCCTGTCAAAGGTTTTCGTGCCTGGTTCCTTCAATTTGGTGTCTAGCCTGGCTTTTATGTGCGGCCCTACCTCCAAGTCTGTCACCTTGGGTCGTAACAATTACTAGGAGCCCATTCCTAACCCATAACAGACCGATCAGGAAAATGTAGTTCCCACACACATCACTTCTGTAGTTATAGGTGTGGCTAGGATACAGCAGAGGCTATCCAACTGACTTCCATAGTTACCAAAGGGGTGTGGCTAGGATACAGCAGGGGCTATCCAACTGACTTCCATAGTTACCAAAGGGGTGTGGCTAGGATACAGCAGGGGCTATCCAACTGACTTCCATAGTTACCAAAGGGGTGTGGCTAGGATACAGCAGGGGCTATCCAACAGACTTCTATAGTTACCAGAGGGGTGTGGCTAGGATACAGCAGGGTCTGTCCAACTGACCTCTATAGTTACCGGAGGGGTGGGGCTAGGATACAGCAGGGGCTATCCAACTGACTTCTATAGTTACCGGAGGGGTGTGGCTAGGATACAGCAGGGTCTGTCCAACTGACCTCTATAGTTACCGGAGGGGTGGGGCTAGGATACAGCAGGGGCTGTAATAATTAAGTGAGTTCAAACCCACTCAGCCACAGCAACGTAGCTATCACACTACACATCAACTAACATGGTGTAAAGGTCTATTGGGAGACACGGCAACCAAGATCAAATCAAATCCCACACAGGGCAGTCGTCATGCAAAACACATGTAATATAACACACACCACCAATGGACCAGTAGGGAACCCCTCAATTTGACACCCCTCCTGCTCCTCCTCAGCCCAGCTACATAGACCCACTAACCGTGCTCCCACTGGCCAACCCACTCCCCTGACCATTCTTCTGTAGGGTTTATACTGCAGTTAGCATACAAAACTATTGGAGCATTACTGCCCCCTACTGTGTTGGAGTGTGGGCCAGCTTCAGGGAGGGTCTAAATCCTTCCTGACAACCCTGTCTCCCAATTAAGAAATACATATTTTAACAGTGTGACTGAACACACCCCACCCAAAATAAAACATCAAGTGATCAGTAATACGTTTAGTGACCCTCACAGCCAAGTCCTGAACTACAAATGCTGTAATGACATCTCTATCACCTCCACCTGCAGCACTGACACAGAGAAGTTCAAAAGGCCCCACTGCATGTTGGGAGTTCCTATGTCTGTATTCCATCCAACTTTCTCAGGATGTCTCAGCCACTGACCCATATGTTATACTGTCATAGTCCAACACAGATTATTAGTGTCACCTACATGGTCCTCAGTCAGGACCAACCCAGCCCCCCACTCCTTCCCTGTCAGACAGCACATAACATTTACAACCATCTTACCATCATAGTACCCCCCCTTCCTGACCTCTGCTTCTAAACAGAATACTGAGTCCATAGTACCCCTCCCGTTCCTGACCTCTGCTTCTAAACAGAATACTGAGTCCATAGTACCCCCCCTTCCTGACCTCTGCTTCTAAACAGAATACTGAGTCCATAGTACCCCTCCCGTTCCTGAAACCACTCTGATATGGCACCACCAACCCCCAGCTCTCCATGAAATACACCAACCTATCAACAATCATACGTTCCATAATCATATGTGATGTTAATGCTATTGTCCTATATCTAGTTGTGTTGGTTGGGTCCTTTCTTGTCTTCCAGACAGCACCACACTGCCTCCTTCCAGGATCCTGGTACTTCCCCTCCTCCCACACTTTATTATATAGACCCAGAACCATGTCCAGCACCTCTAAAACATACTATCAGTGCTGGGGACAATACTCACAAAAGTTATATTTTACATAGTACTCTTTAAGTAAATTAGTTAGTAACTAAATACCTTACTTATTACTCCCTGGGGAAAGTAGACATTGCATTACTTTTAGATTACTTGGCATCTCACAAACAAATTACAATGTTACACCAACACAACCAGTCAAATCTTTTGTTTTTTAATAAAGCAAACCAGGAATATCGTATAGCCCTCTCTTCAAATATTGGCATCATGAAGCAAGGCCAAAGACAAGTCCAACTTTGCATCTCCTTTCTAAAATATGGGAATTTAGTACTTGTTTTGTGGTGCAAATAGTGCCACAAAAAGTATTTCAGTTAATGTCATAACAAAAAAGAAATGCAAAACTTTGGAGACCCCTAAGCATGTCATGCCTTTCCCCTTCTCGTAACCAATGCAGCTTAAAATTCGGGAATGTAACAGCAACCTATAATGTTACAATACAGAGTCCATGTGATTTCATTCAATATTATTTGTCAAGATATAACACTAGGTTTGAGCGGTTCAAGCATTGATATAGAAAAAAGTGTATTTGCTTTGACTACTTGTTTAAAACCATCCATGGTCGACGTCCGCGATATCGCGGACAGTGCTCATTTGCATAAATATTTCGAAAAATAGATTCGCCATAATCGTCCGATTCCAATGGTATATTATTTGTAGCCACTTTCCTGAAGCGTTCCGTGTATAATTGGGGTTTTCCGTGTATAATATGGGTTGTATAGTTGTATAGTTTGGGTTGCTATGAGAACTTTTCACCAGGCAACGACATTGCCTATTCATCTTAGAAAGGCTCATTTGTACATCAGTATAAATATTACAAGTGTGTACATCACTATATATGATGTTTTGAACCATAATACATCGTTTGTATTATATATAAGATTTTCTATTGGGTTCAGGTCTGGAGACTGGCTAGGCCACTCCAGGACCTTGAGATGCTTCTGACAGAGCCACTCCTTACTTGCCCTGGCTGTGTGTTTCGGGTCGTTGTCATGCTGGAAGACCCAGCCACAACCCATCTTCAATGCTCTTACTGAGGGAAGGTCGATACATGATCTCGCGATACATGGCCCCAGCCATCCTCCCCTCAATACAGTAAAATCGTCCTGTCCCCTTTGCAGAAAAGCATCCCCAAAGAATTATGTTTCCACCTCCATGCCTCACGTTTGGGATGGTGTTCTTGGGGTTGTACTCTTCCTTCTTCTTCCTCCAAACACGGCGAGTGGAGTTTAGACCAAAAAGCTCTATTTTTGTCTCATCAGACCACATGACCTTCTCCCATTCCTCCTCTGGGTCATCCAGATGGTCATTGGCAAACTTCAGACGGGCCTGGACATTGCGCTGGCTTGAGCAGGGGGACCTTGCATGCGCTGCAGGATTTTAACAGACCTCCACATGCTTTGTAAGTAGGAAAACCTGCAAAATCAACAGTGAATCAAATACTTGTTCTGCCCACTGTATATACCAGCTCATATTTTACCTTATAGGCTATTTCACAAAATAGTTTTATAGTTTAGCCTATTGTTGCCAGAAACCTATACCGACATATAAAATGAATGGGGCCATGATTCATTTTACACTAACAAGAATAACATGCTTTGCATTTTATTTATCTGCGCTTCTAGACACATTTTTTTGTTTTTCAGTAAACTACCTTCTAAAACGAAGTGGCCTATAAATGATTAATTAGATTGGCAGGTGTCGGTAAGATTACATGGTCATAGCTGGCTAGAATTCTACTGTTGATATTTTTATGAATCTATTGATTTTATAAAACTGAAAATGGTCAAATTGTTTCAAAATTGAAAACAATCGAAGGAGTACAAAATTATTTATAATATTCTCTAGAGAAATATGACCCTCCCGATCTGCACTGTGTAATCAGAATGCAATCACAATGCAAAACTACGATGTACATGTTAGGGATTCCTCGAAAATAACGTATATAGGCTACAAATTAGAGGTAAGCCTATCAGTTTTCTGTTAAGAAAAATGTAAGAGAAAGAAAACAAGTTTACAGAAAAGGCTAAAATAAAATAGGTTCTTCATGGGAAACCTGAAAGAGAGATGCAAAATTGTAGATGAAAAAGATGTTAATGTCTGCAATTGAAATTCGTTTTCTGTGATTTTAACTACAGTGGCCACCCAGTCTTGCTTGCGATAAAACTTACGGAGAAAGCAGCATAGCAATAAAAAAATATATAATGTCAACTAAAAATTGTAAGCCTAAAAAAGATATTGCTGTTATAGGGCTACATAATCTTAAGCAACAACAAGCTTGATTGAGCAATGGACATCAACTTTGGTTGGGAGGGGAGGATGTATAGGCTATAGCCAACCCCCGACAGTTTACGGCCACATTGATGAAATGTTTGAGAGTGAAAAAAAGTATTATTACAATGTCGCTTGCAAACCGAGGCAACAAAACGCACTGGTAACTAGCTATATTGTATGTAACCAAGCACCTCCAGTCAAAATGCCTGGTGGTTTTAGCTTGATGAATGACTACCTTCATTCACCTGTATTTAGCAGAACAAAACCCATTCTTCGCCTCTTTGTCATAGGTGTTTGCCAACTCCCTGTTCATACAGTCTAGAGATTCCCGGGCTACTGTGCCCTCTGATGTACGGAATAATATCTACACGAGTATACACGTGTGTTCAGTCGTCTGGCTAGGTCGTCCATGACAGTCAACTGATTGTGTATACTGACGCGTCGCGTATACGTGTATATGAACGCGTATACATGGGTGAATACACGTATACACATTTACACGGTTGTATACGCGTATAGACGTATACATGGTTGCATACGCTGTGGTATACGTTAGGCCATTTAAATAGCTTATTAAAATCCCTTTTCACCTGCCATACACACACACACACACAGATATATACATTGAGGGAAAAAAGTATTTGATCCCCTGCTGATTTTGTACGTTTGGCCACTGACAAAGAATTTATCAGTGTATCATTTTAATTATAGGATTTTTTTTTTATAAATTGATTTGCATTTTAATTATAGACTGATAATTTCTTTGTCAGTGGGCAAATGCACAAAATCAGCAGGGGATCAAAAAAAAATTTTCTTCACTGTATACACACACACACACGCATTCAGATATACAGCTCTCGAAAAAATGAAGAGACCACTCCTTATGTATAGCAGCCATACCATTCCAGCATATGTTAATTACTCTTGAATAGGTGCGTGATGCATATCTTTGTGTTAATTGGATAGCTGCTCACAGCCGTCCGGGATCAAGAGTTCCAGCCACACTCCTATGTCGAACTGACCTGGCAAATGTATGTGACTAGGACAACTAACAATCATTAATTAATTAAATAACCCAGGGTGTTTGCTATAAACTAACTATATACTGTTTGTTTTGAACAAATGCTAATGCAAATGTAACTCAGTTTGAGTATTATGCAGCTATGTAAACAGCTAGTTAGCTTAGGTTGGCTGTCTAACTAACCTAAGTGTATGGCACGAGAGAAGAATGAAAGCAACACTAAACAATAGCATTAGTTTTTCAATGTATCTAGTTTATTTTATTTCTTTTCTTGTAATTTTTTTCTCACCTTGCTTTGTGTATTGACTGAAATGACACAGTAAATAGGGCTAATTTGGATACCTTATTTGGGTAATTGTAGGCGTTCTTTGGGTGAAGACCGTAAGCTCATTCACGTACGCAGAAGTAGTATGGATCTGATTTCTCAACGGAAGCATGTGTATGTGTTATGTACGCCAACTTGATGAATCCTCATAATTTGAAAAGGGTCCAGCTGCAGCCGCAGCACGACTTGTGACGGAAGTTGACACTTCCAAACATGGTTCGTCACAGAAGAGACTGCACCCCAAACGTGACAATGTTTATCCAATCTGCTCGGCCAGTGTTTAAAACAAGATTAATTGAAGGTTATGTAATGTAAAATGTAAGTATTCCATTTAAAGGAATTGAAAGTTATATATATATATATATATATATGTCATCTTATGGCACATTTAGTCCTCCATAAATTTCATTGTACATAATGAATGTCAAAAACTTGCCTTGGTTAATTTCTTTATGATACGCCAGAAATCACAGAATGTAATTTCCCTTTCTACCAATGCAGAAAGATAAGCACATGGCTAAATAGTTGGTTTATCAAAGTATGTATTTATTTTTCTAAATGTAACTTAAACAAAAAATAAAGTAACCACAAAAGCTCAAATATCTTCTCCTTGCACGCATTGCAGACTTTGTTTATTGAATTTGGATGATTAAACTGGAGGATATCTGTAGAAAAAAAAACACCTGACAGAATAATCAGTCTATGGGATTACATGGCTGACCACTTCTATCACAAGCGTAAGAGACATTTAACATTTCATTTTGTGTTAAGGGTACAGAAATTACTCAAAATAAGTGAATAGACCCTTTTCATAACACTGTTATAATAGCTTACCTTTGGATTTTGTTTTACATTTACTTTACATCAAAACATTTGTGATTTCATAAACAAAATGAACACATCTTACATATTATATTCCCCATTAACATCCAGGGTTGCCTAAAAAAATTATTAATGGACATTAATAAAGTCCCTCACATGACATTTTTCTAAATTTTAACACAGAGGATTACCATCTCACTCACATTTTGGGTATATGCACAAATTATTTTCTTGCTTATGTTTTGCCTTCTACACAAAATCAGCATCATGTAGGTAGCCCAGTGACCTCATTCTTTCTCTCCATTTTCACAATCCACCCTTAAATATCTTCCTTTACTTAATGGAAACATTTAGGCACACAAACACATTTGTATATACATGCAAAAACACACACATATACATTATCAGTTAAAATCTGGACACACCTATAATACTCATTTAAGGGTATTTCTTTATTTTCACTATTTTCCATTTGGAATCATGAAGTCACCAAAATAGTTTCAAACAAATCAAAATGCACTTATTTGTTGAATTCTTCAAAGTATCCATCCTTTGTCATGATGACAGCTTTGCACACTCTTGGGCATTCTCTCAACTAGCTTCCATGTGTAAGACTCCATGTGTAATTTCATAGTTGTTATGTCTTCACTATTGTTCTATAATGTGGATAATAGTAAATCTAAATAAATATCCTAAAATGAGTAGGTGTGTCAAAACTTTTGACTGGTACTGTATATAATACCAGTATATAATAATTTTTGTAATAACATTTTCACCGTGCGGAATATGATCATTTAAATCCCTTATTTATTACTAATTGAAATCCCAAAGAATATCACTTTTTTGGAAACAATATTATAAAATATACAAATTAATACTGATGTACATTGATATATACACACACACACAACACAATTTTAATACTAGAAGAAAAGAAAATGACGTGTACACTCTGGAGGGTCATCCCATTTTCCGTTTACACATCTGATATTTTGTGTAAAAGTAAATATATAAGATTTTGGACATTTGTAAAACACCACTGTAGCAGTACAATCATTGTCTTCTCTTTTTATTTTAAGTTCTCTGTATTCAACTATTGGTTGATTGAGTTCCACACACTCAATCAAACAGACTCCAACCTCTCCACAATGGCCAAGACCAGAGAGCTGTGTAAGGACATCAGGGAAAAAATTGTAGACCTGCACAAGGCTGGGATGGGCTACAGGACAATAGGCAAGCAGCTTGGAGAGAAGGCAACAACTGTTGTTATTGGAAAATGGAATTATTGGAAAATGGAAGAAGTTCAAGATGATGGTCAATCTCCCTTGGTCTGGGGCTCGATGCAAGATCTCACCTCATGGAGCATCAATGATCATGAGGAAGGTGAGGGATCAGCCCAGAACTACACAGCAGGACCTGGTCAATGACCTGAAGAGAGCTGGGACCACAGTCTCAAAGAAAACCATTAGTAACACACTACGCTGTCATGGATTAAAATCCTGCAGAGCACGCAAGGTCCCCCTGCTCAAGCCAGCGCATGTCCAGGCCCATCTGAAGTTTGCTAATGACCTTCTGGATGATCCAGAGGAGGAATGGGAGAAGGTCATGTGGTCTGATGAGACAAAATAGAGCTTTTTGGTCTAAACTCCACTTGCCGTGTTTGGAGGAAGAAGAAGGAAGAGTACAACCCCAAGAACACCATCCCAACCGTGAAGCATGGAGGTGGAAACATCATTCTTCGGGGATGCTTTTCTGCAAAGGGGACAGGACAACTTCACCGTATTGAGGGGAGGATGGATGGGGCCATGTACCCCGAGATCTTGGCCAACAACCTCCTTGCCTCTGTAAGACCATTGAAAAAGGATTGTGGCTGGGTCTTCCAGCATGACAATGACCTGAAACACACAGCCAGGTCAACTAAGGAGTGGATCCGTAAGAAGCATTTCAAGGTCCTGGAGTGGCCTAGTCAGTCTCCAGACCTGAACCCAATAGAAAATCTATGGAGGGAGCTTAAAGTCCGTATTGCCCGAGGCCAGCCCCGAAACCTGAATGATCTGGAGAAGGTCTGTATGGAGTAGTGGGACAAAATCCTTGCTGCAGTGTGTGCAAACCTGGTCAAGAACTACAGGAAACGTATGATCTCTGTAATTGCAAACAAAGGTTTCTGTACCAAATATTCAGCTTTTCTGATGTATCAAATACTTATGTCATGCAATAAAATGCAAATTAATTACTTAAAAATCATACAATGTGATTTTCTGGATTTTGGTATTAGATTCCGACACTCACAGTTGAAGAGTACCTATGATAAAAATTACAGACTTCTACATGCTTTGTAATTAGGAAAACCTGCAAAATCAGCAGTGTATCAAATGGTTCTCCTCACTGTATAAACAAGTCTTTATGATGTTCCTGCCTTGATCTATTTTCTCTGCGAATGCACATAGAAGTTGATCGGAGAACTGAGCTATAGGACCAGGTATGAAGCAAGTGATCATGTTGTTGTAATCCGCTGTCAAACATTCGAATGAACGATACAATTGAATGAGTCACTAGAAAGAGTCCAGAGTCAATAAGTGTTCAAAACGAACGATTAGTTCGCAAACTGCACATCACTATTCTCTCCCTTGACAACCGGGTACGTGATCATTATTTCAACCACTATACGAAACGCTGATTTGTAACACTAAGCATGTTTTTAACAATATATTTTTAAACATAATTTTGTTTAGTAAAAAATATGTATCAGACGTATGAGAATTTTTAACATAATCCATAATAACAAATACATTTTCAAAAATATACTACTCAGAACTCCTTAATGGGAGGGCAGGCACTGTAAGCGTTCCTTCAACAAATGTGTGGAAGAGTTTATTTGAAATGTAACATACAATAGTATTATTAGCACTAGCAGCCCACAGAATAATGCATTAGGTTATAGACTTTGAAGGATGTTTGGCAACATTTGGAGCTATGGCTTAACAAGACTAGATAAAACCAAGTTATGCAAAACATTAATATTAACAACCCAAACTACTCTCTGTATGAGTGGAGACATTTTTTGTTGGCATTCAAGAATTTTTGTTCTCCATGAACATTGAAATAATATTTTTCTTTTTAGAATGTGCTTGTGTACAACTACATGGGTTTCGCATTGAATCAAACAATGATCAATACTTACGTTTGCATATTGGAGGAGTAGTCCAAATCCCATTTTTGCAAGTAATTTCATTTGGCCCATCCATTACAAATGTCTTCCGGCATTCATAATTCACTCTAGATTCTTCCATAAATATTTTTTGACAAAGGATTTTAACAATTGCATTGTCAGCCCTAGGTGGAGGACCACATGAAGCAGGATCCACTTTAAGAGAAGAAAACAATGTATGCAAGGTTACTAGGTCAAAAATACAGATGTAAAGAACCATTTAATTCATGATAATGTAGTTAAAATAAAGAAGTTAAAATAACTACTACTCACATTTACACTCTGGTAAGGGTGTTTCCCATTCTCCATTTGTACATTTTATTGTATTCGTACCAACCAATATGTATCCATGATTGCATGTAATTTTCATATCATTTTGACTCACAGCTTTTGAGTTGGGAATGTCAGGGATTTGACAATGCAATTTCCCTACATGGCATAAGAGTTTCAGAACAATCAGATGTAGAGGAACATTTATTCTACTGATGTATTTCATCTACATTTTGAAGTGATAATATCTGTCAATATCTGTGTTGTTACCAATGCAAGTTGGATTTCCATCTTTGCATGTTGCCACACCCCACCAACCCCCTGTAGAGGGTATGAAATTTTCATTGCAGGAATAGTAGAAAGTGCTGCTACTGGCAATCTCCCTTACTAAGAATCCATTTGTTTTAGGTGGACATAGTTCTTTTATTTCTAGGGGAAACATAGAAATCAGCAATTAAAGAATACATTGTACAGTGTAGAACATTGTACAGTTGGCAGAGTTTAAAAAGCTATTAGAGCTATTATTTGACAAAACATTACAATATAACAATGTTTTAGCCAAGCTGTCATTTTGGTACTGAAGAGAGACGAAATATCTTGAAAAACCAAACAAATTGTTGAAATGAATGCTTGTTATGTTTATATTGCAAAAGACCATCTGTTTAGTTGTAAACAGGAAGTCACGTCCATTCAAATAGCGAATGTAATTAGCCAATGGGCTTACAGTACTGGGATGTGTAATCTGTTTGGAATGTCTATAAAGGTGAGGACATCCGTAAGTTTTTTGAAGATGAGACTGAGTGAGATGAGACTGAGGTGGTAAGGTGTTGTGTATGAAGACCGGGTCTAACCTCATGAATAAGACTATCTATTGCTGCAATAAATAATTTAATTTTGCCCTTTCCCTTGACGACCGGGTACGCAATCATTATTTCAACCACTATACGAAACAGCTGATTTCTAACAACATGTTGTCGCAACCAGATGGACAATCTTACATGTAGTTTTAAAAGCACTTTAATGGTATATAGCATGTTTAAATAGGCATTTGAGATGCCTATTTTATCCTTTCATGTTTGAATATATTTTAATAGGTATTCAAGTAATAGTTTGATGTGCTTTGTCATTTTCACTATGTAATTTGAGTCAATGCATTTATTACTTTGATCAGTGGCGTTGTTAGGCCTGGGCGTTCGGGGCTATAGCCCCAGATTTCAAATAGACCAAAATAAATTATAATAAAGAAATAGCCCCTCATATATTCATCTATAATTCCAATTACGCATTATGACATTGTTGAAGTGTAGGCCGCCTGCATGTACAAAACCCTGTACTTCCTGTCACGGGCAGGGCGGGGGGTGGGCTTCCTGTCACGGGCAGGGCGGGGGGTGGGCTTCCTGTCACGGGCAGGGCGGGGGGTGGGCTTCCTGTCACGGGCAGGGCGGGGGGTGGGCTTCCTGTCACGGGCAGGGCGGGGGGTGGGCTTCCTGTCACGGGCAGGGCGGGGGGTGGGCTTCCTGTCACGGGCAGGGCGGGGGGTGGGCTTCCTGTCACGGGCAGGGCGGGGGGTGGGCTTCCTGTCACGGGCAGGGCGGGGGGTGGGCTTCCTGTCACGGGCAGGGCGGGGGGTGGGCTTCCTGTCACGGGCAGGGCGGGGGGTGGGCTTCCTGTCACGGGCAGGGCGGGGGGTGGGCGACGCTCCGAATGTATTGTGATCCTAGCGACGCCTCTGGCTTTGATCATGTTTTATTTCGTAAGGCCTCAAGGGGGGTCTAACGACAATGTACCACTGCATGGTAATTTTCTGTAGAGTGCTTAGCTGTTTACATCTAAATCTAGTGATAAATTAGAAATTGGTACAATGATGATTTTCTTATCTGGTAAAATAGTCTTATGGGTTTCTTACAAAAGGTTGTGTTTTCCCTCTCCTTGTATATTCTATAAGTGGTAGAATCGTTAAGGAGACCCATGAGGACTGAATCTGAATCCAAAATAGTCATAGCCTACAAAAGAGGGAAATACAGCAAAAGCGAGTTTACTCCCCATAAAATGTAATGTTTTATCTTAAATGCTGAATTGAGTGAGGCTTTCTTCAGCCTCCTCAAAAAGTACAGGTGCTGCTGCACCTTTTTGACCTGGGTTAAGGTGTTGAGGGTTCAGGAGGTCCTCTGAGATGTGGACAACCAGGAATTTGAAGCTGGACACATGCTCCATCTCAGTACCATCTATGAGGATTGGGCTGTGACTGCAGTCTTTAGACTTCCTGTAATCCACAATGAGTTCTTTGGTTTTCTTTGCGTTTAAGGCCTGGTTATTGTCAGCGCACCATGCCACCAGGCGCATTACCTCCTCCCTGTAGACTCATCATTGTCACTAATCAGGCATACCGCCATGGTGTCTTCTGCGAACTTGATGATGGTGTTGGAACTGTGTACAGGAACGCAGTCGTGGGTGAAGTGGGAGTACAGGAGAAGGCTCAGTATTGTGGGACTAAGCCTTGTGGAACACCAGTGTTCATGTTCAGGGTGAAGGAGGTGAGGTTGTCTAACCTGACATACTGGGGTTAGGAAGTCCAAAGTCCTGTTGCAGAGATAGGGGCTGATCCCCAGGTCATGAAGTTTGTTGACTAGCCTAGAGAGGATGAGCTTTGAATGCTGAGCTGAAGTCTATGAATATCATTCTCACATAGGTGTTGGTTTTGTCCAGGTGGGTCAGGGCAGAGTGTAGAGCCATGGAGATGGCATCCTCTATAGACCTGTTTGACTGCTAGGCAAACTGGTAGGGATCCAGTGTTAGGGTTAAGCAGGACTTAAGGTGGGCCAGAACAAGTCTTTCGAAGCACTTGATTGTGAGGGTGAGTCCAACCGGTCGGAAGTCATTTAGGCTAGACGCGGTTGTCTGGTTTGGCACTGGTACAATTGTTGCGGTCTTGAAGTCATGTTAAAACCGCCTGGGCCAGTGACATGCTAAAAATGTCAGTGAATACCTTGTCCAGCTGCCCAACACATGCTCTGAACACACGCCCGGGGATGCCATCAGGACCAGCAGCCTTGCGTGCATTCACCCTGCTCAGTGCAGACGACACGTCTGAGGGGTGGTGATGTCTGGGGGGAGTTCAGCTTTAAATGGCAGGCTCTTTGTCCCTGTTGAAGCGAGTATGGAACCTGTAACTTGTCGGTGAAGGGGATGTGGCTGTGGGCGTGGGGTTCTTTGGCTGGTATTCTGTGATGGCTTGGATGCCCTGCCACATGCGTCGGGGTTCGGAGTTGTTGTGGAAGTGTTCCTCGTTTCACAGTTTGCGGTCATTGTTAGCCATCTTGATGCCCCTTTTCAGATTAGCCCTGGATAAGATGTAGGCTTCCATATCGCCTGATCTGAAAGCAGCGATGCGTGTCTTTAGCAGTTGTTGGACCACTCTGTTCATCCACAGCTTCTGTTTGGGGAAGGTCTTTATTAGTTTATAGTTGGTGACATTGTTGGTCCAGATGTTGATGTAATTCAGAACGGAGGAACCATATGTTTCAGTGTCCGTATGGGAGTCAAGGGTAGCTTGAGTGGCAAACAAACTCCAGTCTGTGTTAAAACTGGTGACCCTTCTGGCCACACTTCGATGGTCCTCACTGATGGTTTCACACGTTTGATGAGGGGTAAATACTTGGGGAGTAGAAATAGTGAAAGATACTTATATTGCCCCATGTGGGGGAGGAGAATGGCTTTGTAAGCCTCCGGGATTTTTGTGCAAATATGATCTAGTGTATTTTTCTCCTCTGCTGGGGCAGGAAACATTTTGGTGGAATTTGGGAAAAACAATATTGAGATGATTTGAGACATGCGTTACATTTGTGAGTTCCCTCACATATTTTTGTGTTGCTTCACATTAGGGCTGAAACCAACAGCTATTTTGATAAGTAATGAATCTGTTGGTTACTACTTTGATTATTCGATTAATCAGATCAATCCGATCAATTCCAGAATTAAATGCAAGCGCTTTATTTAAGTTTGTGTTTTTCTTATCTTTTAACAATACCTTGATACTTACATTGTAAATTCTAATGGAAATTGTAATGCATTTAAATGCCTCAATGTTGGCATTGTGGAGAAATATAGAACTCACCAAATTAGACACTAATGGATTAATTCATCAGTAATGTTGTGAAAGGTTAGTTAGCCATATCTGCTAAACTATACACAAACTCAGTATGCTCAATTACCACCCCATAATATTTGGTACGCTGCATACAATGCAAATAAAAACTGAATGCAATTTGCCACTCATTTAATTAAAAATAGTACAAAGACAACATATCAAATGTTGAACCAGAGAAATATTATTGTTCTAAAAAAAAATAATGCCCATTTTGAATTTGATGCCAGCAACACGTTTTAAAAAAAGTTGGGATTGTGTTGCATCTCCTCTTCTTTTAATAACACTTAGTGTTTGGGAACTGAGGAGATCAATTGCTGTAGTTTTGAAAGTGAAATGTTTTCCCATTCTTGCTTGACATAGGATTTCAGCAGCTCAACAGTTCAGGGTCTCCTTTGTCGTATTTTTTGTTTCATAATGCGCCACAGTTTTTCAGTGGGGGACAGGTCTGGACTGCAGGCAAGCCAGTTTGGCACTTTGGCTCTTTTACTACGGAGAAATGCTGTTGTAATATGTGCAGAATGTGGTTTGGCATTGTCTTTCTGAAATGAGCAAGGTCTTCCTTGAATACGACGTTGTCTGGATGACAGCATATGTTGCACCAAAACCTATATATGTTGTTCAGCATTGTGTGTGTTGCGGGCTAGAATATACATGTGTATTGTCAAATGAAAGTAGCTGTTGCCAGAGTGATATCAGTATTTTTGAGTTGTGATGTACTATGCGTGTATCCCCTGTTTCCTGTTAAGTCTACTCTCTTCCTGTGGTCGAGTAGTGCAATTCATGGGTTAAAATTCATGGGTGTAGTGTCACTATAACACAGAGGTGCAGGAATGAGGGAGGGTAACAGTTTTGTAGAGATCATGATGGTATGAAAATCAGGCCGACCCGTAACACTGGGGAAGAATAAAGTTGCCAAATGCAAACAGAGTTGTCCTGTTTTATAGGTGCAACAGATGCCTTCACAGATGTGCAAATCACCCATGCCACCATGTGGAGTAATCCCCCTCCATACCATCAAGGGTTATGTCTTTTGAACTCTATATGCTGGATGGTCCCTCTCTTTAGCCTGGAGGATGTGGCATTCATGATTCCCAAAAGGAATTTCACATTTCAATTCGTCAGACCACAGGACAGACCCTTACTTCACCTATATCCATCTTAAATGAGCTCAGGCCCAGAGGAGGCAGTGACGTTTCTGGAGCTTCTTTATATCTGGTTTCCTCTTTGCATGGAAGAGTTTTAACTTGCATTTGTGGATTTAGCAACAAAGAGTGTTTACAGACAATAGTTTTCAGAAGTGTTCCTGAGCCCAGGAGTGATTTCCACTACAGAATTGTGTCTGTTTTTAATGAAGTGCCGCCTGGGGGCACCGAAGATCACGGCCATCCAATATTGGTTTTTCGGCTTTGTATCGGTTGCATACAGAGATTTCTCCTGATACTCTGAATCTATTAATGATATTATGTACCGTATACGATGAGATCCCCATGCAATTTTATGTTGAGAAACATTATTCTTAAATTTCTGCACTATTTGCCGGGCAGTCTTTTACATGGTGAACACCTCCCCATCTTAACTTCTGAAAGTCTCATCCTCTCTGGGATGCTCATTTAACACCCAATCATGTTACTGACATGTTGCCAATTAACCTAATAAGTTGTTCCACCAGGTTTTTTTTTTGCGTTACATAACGTTTCTCGTCTTTTGCTGCCTCTGTCACAGCTTTTTTGAAACATGTCACTAGCATCAAATACAAAGTGGGCATATACACTGACCAGTCATAACATTATGACCACCTGCCTACTATTGTGTCGGTCCCTTCTGCAGCCAAAACAGCCCTGACCCGTCAAGGCATGGACTCCACTAGACCTCTGAAGGTGTGCTGTGGTATCTGGTACCAAGACGTTAGCAGCAGATCCTTCATGTCCTGTAACTTGTGAGGTGGGCCCTCCATGGATCAGACCTGTTCGTCCAGTACATCCCACAGATGCTCGATTGAATTGAGATCTGGGGATTTTTGAGGCCAAGTCAACACCTTGAACATGTTGCTGTATTCCTCAAACCATTCCTGAACCATTTTTGTTTGTGGCAGAGCACATTATCCTACTGAAAGAGGCCAATGCCATCAGTGAATACCGTGTGATGGCAATTTCTAAAGTGCAAAACAGTTCTATGAAAATGGTAGGTAAGACAGGAGAAATCAATTGCGCAATAAACGGTTTAATATACTTGCAAGGAGAGAGTATGCAGGTTACAAAGTAACAGTGAATAGTCTCTCAAGCACATTCAATACATTCAATACTTATAGAAAAATGGGTGGGGTTAGGAACCCACATGGTAGTACCATAAAACCACATATGTTCCTTATCCTTCCTGCCCCCTGTTGTGTATCTTCTCCTATCCTGTCCTAAAACCCATTGATCTGCATCTACCCCTGTCCTGCTGGAGCTTCATGTTTACCTCAACACGTCATACTTCCTTTCCCACAGAACAACCAACATTCCTTTTCTCATCTAAACAGTTGCTCAGTCGTTTAATCAGTTAGAATACATTATTAAAGACATTTCCACAACAACCGTTACAACGAAAGGGTGCACATGGTCTGCAACAATGCTTAGGTAGGTGGTACATGTCATGAGCCTATCGATGGTTCACTGCCGGTTCACCTGGCTGCAGTTTTGGAGATGCTCTGATCCAGTCGTCTAGCCATCAAAATTTGGCCCAGTCAAAGTCGAACAGAACCTTAAGCTTGCCCATTTTTCTAACACATCAACTTCGAGGACAGAATGTTCCCTTGGCTGTCTTAAGCATTTCCCTCCTCCCTTCTTTTCAGAGTTCTTTCTCGTGGATCTTCAGGTTTAAACAAATTTGTGGTGCTGCCACAGTAGTGAACAACCTTCCTACATGCATCATAGGTTGTGATGTCTTCATTTACAGCTGTAAAATATCTCCACATGCACACTATACTCCTCTTTTGTTCAGCCATGGCATTCATGCATGCAAAGAATGTAGCCCTGTGTCTCGGACTGGCAGTAGGTGCTGGTAGTTAGGGTGCGCAACGCATATGTTCGTTGTATGAGTGCAGTAAAAAGCAACAGTAGAGCTGGAGAAGCACTTTTGACAACAACAGAGCGTTGCTTGCACAGATGAACAGTTCTACTCTTTGCAGGAGCGTGGCCACTTGGGTGGCATTCGGTGGCATCTGCCCCCCTTGAAAAGAGTCTTGCCACCCCAACTGTCACCCCAACGTCGACCAGAATAAAAAAATTTAAGTTGTAGCTCATATTGTCGTTTGGTAATATTAGCTCAATATTACCAAAACATAATAATAAACTACCACACTCTACCACCTTTATAAAAAGCAAAAGGTGCATCTAACATACCTGCTCATCTGATTGGCTCATGTATGGACGTGCGATCTGTTGAACTAAGTCTGTTCATAATTTTTCAGACTTGATTCTTGGACTCGAGTAGTAAAGAAGTGCTGAATCTGATGTAGGAAAAGTAGGATGACATCCATTCTCTATATATACACATGTATTTTAATACATGTTTCATATTCATGTGAAAATGCTTTATTATTTTAACAATTAACCACCTCTGGCTGAGGGCAGACATCGCTCAAGATTTCACGTATCTTGACGGTTGTATATGCTTGTAACAAGCTTTGTTGGTTTCTCAATAATATTTTAGTAAACGTTGTGTTTCCAGGCATGTAGTTTTCCGGTCCAAAACAACTAGCCTATGTATTCTTTATAGTTAAGTTATAGTAATTGCCATCAGCTGCAGTTAAATATTGACATGGCGGAATGTAGATGGTTAACATTACTGTGTGGATGTGAACTGGCTATGTACTACAGTGTGCTGCTGGCTAGACATTAGCGGCATAGTTACCTTACATCTACAGTAGCAGCTATCTTTGTAGTTATTCTCAGTGTAAACAGACTGTCCATTTCATAATAAAAATGTGGTATTAAAATTATGAACATTTGTGACTAGACTAGCTACTAAAAGCAATTGCACACCTACCTTACTATCTAGCTCTCCTACATGCAGGAACAATCATTGTTAATCTGATAACGTAGGCTACCTATTTCACATGAAAACCATTCTGAGTGATCGTTTTTGCTGTGTTATATTTGATGATCATGTGTGTTTCCTATTTTGTACGTGCCATAGAATGAGCACATTAAGAGAAAAGCAGGAAAAAAATCTAGTTTCTATGTTAAAAATGAAGGGAGGGACATAGAGTAAGTTTGTGTGTGGTCCTTGGGAGGATATTTTACAACATTTAGTTGTTTTTGTTTTAATTTATTATGGTACTCAAGTTGCTCGCTAGTATTTCATACATTTTGAATCTAAACTGTTTTCAGGGGACTAGTAAGCTGCATGGTGAAAAGTGTATTGAATAGGCTAATTGTTTGACTGCTTCTTTTTGAACTGGTTTTTATTCAACTTGGTAATTTTCTGAAAGTGTCATTTTTGTAAAGCTAGCTTTTCCTTATTTAGATATTGGGTGAGCCTACTATTCTTTAATATTGAAATTATTAAATATTGAATAATAATGAGCTAATTTGAAATAGTAAATGCTAATTTCTAAGGTAATTAATAGGCAGGCCTCGACAATAACGATGGACAGATGGCCCCAGGCCAGTAGAAAGTCAAGTCAGGACTAATCAATCTAGCAAGCCACTGTCCCGGTCGGCAACCGCAAAAAAAAAAAGAAGTAATTTGTAAAATACTAATTGCATTATAAACTCAATATTCTACAGTTGTTTTGTAATCTGTCACTCAATTGAAAAAGGCACTGAAGCATAACTACAAGCTCAAACGAAAGCGAACATTGTTACCTCAGTGCAAAAAAGGTGGTACCTGTTACGACATCAATGCAACTCAGATGCACTGTCGTCTGTCCTAAGTTCCCGGCTAGAGCAAACAAATGTGGGTCTTTTCACAAAGGCACTGACAACTTTCGCAAACAATCCCTGACCAGCCATGCCAATAGCAAACAGCCTCTGGTCAGCATGACAGCCAAGCGGGTGGCTGACAATTCATCTTCAGAGCCCTTGGTTTTAGCAGGAATTTAAATGCAGATTGTCATTGGGTGATTGTACGACATAACAACCACAAACCTAGTAACTGATGGACAAGCCAGTCGCCTTGTTCCCTGGGGTGAATGAGTTTGTTCTGTTGTTTGAAAGTCAGAGTTTTGTTTTGTCTTATCTTTTTTTAGTAATTAGAATTACTTTCTGTTTTATTGTGTTTATTCTTTGAATAATGTTTGGATTTACATGCCGATTTTAAATCCCCTCCGAAACCATTTAATGTAGGACTAATTAATCATATTTAGCTAAGTTATCACTATTTATAGGTATAGGTATAGTGACACATTTCACAAGTATTACAGACTATAGAACTAATATGAAGCCAGTACAATAATATCCTTATTTGGCTATTTGTGTTTTTACAAAGTTATGGCTAATTTAATCACAGTGAAATTCAAATATGTCTTTCTTCCAAGTACTGCACCTTCACAGAGTGGAGTTGGTGTCCAGGTGCCATCAGCTGTGCATTCTGCAAAAGTGGCACCATTTGTTGGTTTATATCCAGACTGACACTGATAAAACTTTTGTTCCTTCAAAGTTCCTGTCCTCCATCTTCTATCCCACCTGCCATCCTTAACGACAGCATCATCTGGGGGAGCACAGGTTATCTCTGATAGAGAGATGTTTAGCGTTAGTGATACAATACTGGTACAGTAATACTAATTCAAACACCAGTGTATACCCACTTACATTCTCAACACATTATAATTCAGTATTCTCCAGTATTAACATACGTTCACAATCTGTAGAAGACGACCATGTTCCATCGTCAATGCATGTCACTTCTTTTTCAGTCATCTTTGAGAAAAAAACTGTGCCCAGAAGGTGTATAATTGATGTATAAACAATTGCCCCGGATCTATTCGTCTATAATTCTGATCGTGCATTATGACAATGTAGACGTGTAGGACGCTAGCATGTACATCGACATTTTCAAAATGTACATTCAAAACGTTCTGTCCTGGACAGGGCGGGAGGGTGGGCTAACCCCCAAATGTATTGTGATCCTAGCAATGCCTCTGATCATAATATACACTATGAAACATAGACCCTTAAACCAAAGGTGTCAAACTGGTTCCACAGAGGGCCAACTTTCTACAGGTTTTTTCTCTCACCTTGTACTTGATTGATTATTTAGGTCAACATTCTTTAGGATCTCTGTTCACCTGTTGTGTAGGTCTCAATTTGGCATGAATTACAAACCACAAACCAGCATTAGGCTTTCCGTGGAATCAGTTTGACACATGTGCCTTAAACTATTGTTAATTTATCAGTTTGTCACCTGTGCCTTAAACTATAATTAATTGAATTGAAAAGTCTAATTTCTATTTTTGGGGAAGCTTTAAATTATTTTTTAGTTGGAAACCTTAAAGGGTATGCACAGTAAAATCTAAACTTTTACTGAATGTATTTAACCTTTGAACTGAGGCAGGTGTAAATACAACCACATGAGTATGAAAAAACTATGTAATTGATCTGTCTGTAGAGACTTACATGAACATTTTAGTCTGAACCACACAGTTTAAATTTAGCTCAGAAGAGTCATGTTGACATCTCATTTTGATTAATCCAGTGATGCAGAGTCAGCCTATAGAGACGAGGTAAGGCCACTGACTTCGTGGTGTCAGGAAAACAACCTCCAGCTCAATATCAGCAAAACGAAGGAGATTATTGTTGATCACAGGAAGCAGCGGCAGGGAGACCACGCCCCCATACACATCAATGGGTCTGCAGTTGAGACAGCGCACAACATCCGCGATGCATGCGCTGCAGGATTTTAATCCATGACGGTATAGTGTGTTACTAATGGTTTTCTTTGAGACTGTGGTCCCAGTTCTCTTCAGGTCATTGACCAGGTCCTGCCTGCCGTGTAGTTCTGGGCTGATCCCTCACCTTCCTCATGATTGTTGATGCACCACAAGGTGAGATCTTGCATGGAGCCCCAGACCGAGGGAGATTGACCGTCATCTTGAACTTCTTCCATTTTCTAATAATTGCGCCAACAGTTGTTGCCTTCTCACCAGGCTGCTTGCCTATTGTTCTGTAGCCCATCCCAGCCTTGTGCAGGTCTACAATTTTATCCCTGATGTCCATTGTGGAGAGGTTGGAGTCTGTTTGATTGAGTGTGTGGACAGGTGTCTTTTATACAGGTAACAAGTTCAAACAGGTGCAGTTAATAAAGGTAATGAGTGGAGAACAGGAGGGCTTCTTAAAGAAAAACAAACAGGTCTGCGAGGGCCGGAATTCTTACTGGTTGGTAGGTGATCAAATAATTATGTCATGCAATAAAATGCAAATTAATTATTAAAAAATCATACAATGTAATTTTCTGGATTTTGGTTTTAGATTCTGTCTCTCACAGTTGAAGTGTCCCCATGATAAACATTACAGACCTCTACATGCTTTGGAAGTAGGAAAACCTGCAAAATTGGCAGTCTCGATGAGGTACCGGGGAGCATTACATATAAACAGCCATCACCCATGGGGATCACAGTCGCTGTAAATGACTCGGTCAAGCAAATCCTAGGTTGTTTTGTCCCGTTTGTAGGTCAAGGACTTGCTCGGATGCTATCCAACTGTTGAATTTCTCAGGCTAACCAAGCCATTTCACAAGACTAATTTTCTTTCCTTTCTGTACCGTTTCATCCAGAAAACCTAACAATTACAAACGTCAATCCCAGAAATTCAGAAAAGTTACACAAACATTCAGATTTCTGCTGATTATAAAATCTGTAAACATTTTAGAAATACTATCTACATCCACAGCTTCATTACTCAGCAATTTTAACACACAAACATCTGTTACATACGTAAACACACTTAAGTTCCCAGTATTAAAGTGTTTGTTGTCAGCATTTAAAAATGTTAGATGTTTATACATGAAGTTATTTAGATCATTTGTTTCAACACCGTTTGATACCAGTTGCGGCCAATCTTAAGATGTGTTCCGATTCCATTTATAGGGTTCAGCATTGTCATCCAAGGCATCACACAGCCAGTCCTCAGCCTTGGGTTCTTCAAACTCCAGTTGGTTGTATTCTTGAGACATGTTTTGTAAAGTCTGCCAACTGCTTGATGGTTACAGGTGGTCTGTCTGTTTTTTATGCTGTGTTGAGGAATGTGTTAGCTTAAGGCGGAGCTTCAGGGTTTTACGTCAGTCGAACAAAGCGCAGTCGCAGTCACACTCTAACCTACTGACATTTCCCAGAAATAGCTCCAATGTAACAGAGTCATTCTGCCTTATTCCTTTGATTACATTAAACAACACATCTACTGTATTATGTGTACCCTATTTTGGCCAAAATAAAACACTTAAACTAGCATTAAAGGTCATTTGATCAATCAGACCCTGTTTAAACACCTTCGGACAATTCATAAAATGTGACTTCTGGTATCTTGGGGTTGAAAGTATATCCACCAGTTCGCCCGTCTTCAAACTTCCACTCCTGTGCAAACATATCCTAGTGTAGTTGGTGAATCTGAGCTAAATGCTGCATTGGTTTCTTCGGGGGTGGCGCCCTCATCATGTCATCGCCACCCAAATGTATTCTCTTGCCAACTTGCTGTGCAGCGGTTCATTTTCCCCTGTGTTTCAAACCCAGTGTTGTAGAATCCGCCATGTTTTGTAATGTGCACATAGTTTTACTCAGCCTGAATGACCGACTCCTGGGGGTCTGTCTGGTTTAAATACACCGACCACGCTAGCCACCTAAGGCGTTTTAAAAACGTGAAAGGTACCACCCACTATTGCCAGTGGAATTAAATATTCCAGAACCCTGGAGCCCAGTTGTTCAACATCAAAGCCACCATAAATTACATACCACACACCCCCATACCATATTTAATCCCCTGGACATACATACGTCATAACCAGTTACAACCCCTAACATGAATCACACCGGAACTACCACCCTTGGAACATATGTCACACCGGAAGTCACACCCCCTGCATACGTCACACAGGAAGTCCCGCCTACCAAACTGAATGTCCCACCTACTGTCAATCAATCATCCAAACGTGACACAATATGTCCTATATTAACTGCTTGTGTTTACCTGGCGTATACAGTTTTGTGAGTGTCCAGAAATATTTGGACACTCACAATTTTCATAATTTTGACTATATGTGCCACCATAATGGATTTGAAATTAAACAACTTTCAGCTTTAATTCAAGTGGTTGAACAAAAATATGCAACCATTTTCATACATACCTTATTTCAAGGGCTCAAATTTAATTGGACAAATTAACACAGTCCTAAATTTAATTAAAATGTTCAATTCTTTGCCAAGAATCCTTTGCTGAAAATCACTGCTTGATATCTGGAATGCATAGTCCTCAACAAATGTTGGGTTTTCTCCTTTGTGGTGCTTTGCCAGGCCTTTACTGGAGTTGTCTTCAGTTGTTGTTTGTTTGTGGGTCTTTCTTCCTTATGTTTTGTCTTTAGCAAGTGAAATGCATGCTTGATCGGGTTGAGATCAGGTGATTGACTTGGCCTTTGCAGAATATTCCACTTATTTGCCTAAAATAACTCCTGGGTTGGACAATAACTCATTGTCCATCTGTAAAGCGAAGCGCTGTCCAATCACCTTAGCTGAATTTGTCTTAATCTGAGCTGAAAATATATCCCTATACACTGCAGAGTAAATTTGGCTGCTTCTGTCACATCATCATAAAACCCTAATGTGCTATTGAGCCTATGAATGCCCATGCCAACACATTGCCTCCACTGTGTTTTACAGATGATGTGGTACGCTTCGGATCATGAGCCCTTCCAAGCCTTGTTCCAGGACTGGGCTGGCTATTTTTAGATTTGACAGTCTAACCTGGCCTTTCTATTCCTGAGGCTTATGAATGTTTTGCACCTTGTGGTGAACCCTCTGTATTTGCAAGAATTATTTTCTTCATGGTAGGCATGGATAATGATATGCCTAACTCCTTCTTCACTGTTGTGAATGGGTTTTTCTTTACCATGGAAAGGATCCTACAATCATCCACCATTTTCTCCTGTGGACAACCTTTTTGTGTTGCAGAGCTCACCAGTGTATACATTTTTTCTTAGAATGTACCAAACTGATTTGGCCACTTCTAATGTTCCTGCTATCTCACAATTAGATTTTTTTGCAGCCTAATGATGGCCTGTTTCACTTGCTATCTGATGTCGTCAGGCTTCTGTTCTTTATTATTTCTGATGCAAATGTTACTGTTCGAGATATTTACCCCTTGCCATATCTAAAAAATTATTGCTGCACTAACAAACATTTTAACGGCACAAAACAGCACAAACGGAGAACAAACATTTAAGCCTATTTTGCCAAAGTTTAGCATTGGGTGGGGGGCCAACTTCCCACAGGTTTATTATTCATACAAATATTTCCTGACATTAAACCATTGTCAGTAAACAATCATTCATCTGTTTTGATCTCAGCAATTCTGGGCAAATTACTGAGTAGTCAACAATCAGAGGCAGCATTTTTATGATGACTTCTCATTAAGTATTTTACCGTATTTTGAAGTTACAAAATACAAAACACTAAAGTCCATCTGTAAACACTAAAGTATTTTGATAGAAAATATGAAGACATTTTCATTAACCCTACCAAATACAAATTATAAATACTTAATATTATAAATATAATAAGTTGTTCTAGTTTTACTTTATTTGGTGTTTCATTGTTTGTGTTTGTGTTACACTCAGTTTGTGCTCTGCCTCCCATATTGTTCTTTTTGGTTCAGTTTGTAAGAAAAACATTAAAAGGATGTTTCCCTTTCAGTCTGCATTGGTTTCCTGCCTCCCTGACCTGACAAAATGAACCACCAAGCAGGGACGCAGCGGAGAGGGAGCATGGAGGAACTCAGAGGCAAGGAACTGGTCTCTGAGGAAGAGTACCTCCATGGTCTAGCCTGGGATCCAGGGTGGCGGCAACACCGCTGGGCACCACGTTGGCGTCCCAACGCACAAGCCCAGAAAACCCATGATATGTTTTTTGGGGGGGCTATGGGGGCCGGAGGGGTGAGAAGTGGAGCCTCTCCCATCCCTCTCGTTAAAACTCGTTGAAGAGCCCCTGCAGCCCTGGGGGCAGGAGCACCTGGAGGAATAAGAAGAGTTGGGGGGGGGGGCTTTTTGAGGAGCCCCTGCAGAAAAAGGACCAGGGTAAGGAGGAGGAAGGAGGCACATTTCAACCTCCAACCCTGGAGGATCAGTGGCCGCCAGAGGGCTTTTTTGCTCGGCGCAGGCCAAGTGGTGGAGGCCTTGGCTGTCACTGAGACCTCTAAACCAAGGAGCCACTACAGCAGTGGAGGAGGATGAAGGGGCCTTTGAGCACCGCAAGCAGATATGTAGGGAGCATCTGAGGTCCTTGTATCCTGACCCTTCGGCAGCCAAGGATGAAATATCCAGCCAAAACTCCTGTCCCTACTCGCCAGTCCCAGTGGAATGAAGAGCCAATGCCGCCACCACCTCCGGAGTGGCTCAACGAGGGGCCCTGTCAACCATTCCCAGAGGGGTCGGGCCGTTGCCACCTTCTCCCTCCACCCCGGCGCCCTGTACTGCCTCAGGGATGGAGCTTCGCTCTGCTTCGGTGCCCCGTCCTGTTCTGGGGACGGAGACTCCATCTGTCCCAGCACTGTGTCCTGCTCGGTGGATGGAGCCTCCACCTCTCCCGGCACCACGTCCTGCTCTGGGGGTAAAACCTCCAACAGTCCCGCCGACCCTTCCTGCTCTGGGGGCCTCCTATTCCGGCGCCACGTCCTGCTCCGGAGCTGCCACGTGGCGCCCGGCTTCCACCCCTAGGGTATTCCGGTTTTGCGGTCGGGAGCGTGCCTTGGGGCGGGTACTGTCAGGTTCCCAAACCTCTCCTGGGGCCCCCCAGCCATTCCATGTATTAGATTTATCCCAGAGAAAGCACACCTGATTCAACTTATTAACTAATTAAGAAACGCTTACCTGTTGAATCGGGTGAGCTAGATCAGGGCAAAAACGAAACTGTGAGATGGCTGGGGGGGCTGTAATGAGTTAAAGTTCCATTACCTTGTTACTCAGGTCTTTTGACTGTTCTTTTCTGCTCCCCGTGGCTCAGTATCTAGCCTGCTCAGTGCATCCACGTGAAAGCTAACAAACTCATTGACTATTTATAATTAACCTTTAATTGCCGTTTTAACCTGTGTGTGTCACCTTGCGTGTTGAAAGGCCAAACAGTCAATGGTATGTAATGATCAGAGCCATTTGGATGATTTCTGTTATCATTATGATTTAAAAAGGAGCCAAACAACTATGTTATAATAAATGGCTTCGTATGATGATCACTATTCTTCAATATCCATCCATCCATCCATCTTCTTCCGCTTATCTGGGGCCGGGTCGCGGGGGCAGCAGTCTAAGCAGGGATGCCCAGACTTCCCTCTCCCCAGACACTTCCTCTAGCTCTTCCGGGGGGACACCTTCAATATGAGAAATGTATTTTGCATGATCAGTCAAATTTTCTAAATCATTGCTAACATTTCACAATTTCTGCCTGGGTATGCAAACTTAGGAGCACAACTGTATATAAATATTAGTTAAGTACTTCTCAAGTTACACTTCATTTTGACTAGCTAAATCCTGTGTAACACCTAGTAAATACATTGTACCTGAGTGGCTGTTGCATGTACTATGTTGCATGTACTATGTTGTATATTACTGTGTTCGACTCTAAAATGCACTCCAATAAGCTTTAAACTCAGGGCAAAGTGAGAATGTGTTCTCTGTCAACTCACCTGGAAAAGTAAAACATCATAACTAATCCATCTTGTTTAACTTGTTTAATTAACTTTTTTGGGGACGTGCCGGAAGCAATATATTCGGCCAAGCACATTGATGGGTAGGTAGTGAGACTATAGAGCAGGGTTATTATCTTTCACTCACCAGCAGGCTCGGGAACAGTTTCTTTCCATCTGCTGTAACTCTGCTGAACTCTGTGACTTCCATCACTTACTATGCCCACTCTCTGCACTACTGGACTAGTCTAATACATTTTTTAGTTCACTTGTCATTGCTGCGATTCCTGTATTTCATTTGCACATGCCATCTTTCACCTTAAACTTGCATCTTAACCGTGCCCTCACTGCACATTGCACATTTAGAACTGCCACTGTACTTGCATTTTCAGTTGTTACACACATGTCTACCTCAGGAACCTCATTGCTGCTATCCCTGCATTTCAATTGCACATGCTACCTTACTCCTTCATAAAACATTAATTTGATTGCAAATTCAGAATGCCATTGAGAATCGCCACAACTATTTATCTCACTTGTACATACATTATACTTAATACCTGTACATTTTCTGTGAATCTGTGAATTTTACACTGCACATTTGGAACTGCCATATGTAATGCATTTGCATTAATTGCACACTTATTCATTCCACTTGTATATACATTTTCTTTTACTTGTAAATTGTTCTGCACTCCTCTATTGTACTGTACTTGTACTCTTCAGTGACAATAAAGTTGAATCTAATCTAATGTGCATCCACAATGAATGATATCCTTTATCACTAAGGTAAATTCATTAACATATATAAAAAGAAGAAACATTTAGATTTTAGTGGAAATAGCCTAGTTTGTAACAAGCATTCATTGCTACACATGCAAGTACAAGTATTACTAAGAATTACACTGTTATTACACTGTAACGATGGGTTGTTATACTTAGTTAAAAAATGGTTACAGTAAAATTATGTTACACTTACTTGGGGTAGGGCCATCTCCGGGTAGGGAATGAGGCATTACCCCAAGTAAAGGAGTTCAGGTATCTCGGGGTCTTGTTCGCGAGTGAGGGGACAATGGAGCTGGAGATTGGCCGGAGAATCGGAGCAGCGGGGGCGGTATTGCATTCGCTTTACTGCACCGTTGTGACGAAAAGAGAGCTGAGCCGGAAGGCAAAGCTCTTGATATACCGGTCAATTTTCGTTCCTACCCTCACCTATGGTCATGAAGGCTGGGTCATGACCGAAAGAACAAGATTGCGAGTACACACGGCTGAAATGGGTTTTCTCAGAAGGGTGGCTGGCTTCTCCCTTAGGGATAGGGTGAGACGCTCAGCCATCCGTGAGGAACTCAGAGTAGAGCCGCTGCTCCTTTGCATTGAAAGGAGCCAGTTGAGGTGGTTTGGGCATCTGGTAAGAATGCCCCCAGGACGTCTCCCTAGGGAGGTGTTCCAGGCACGTCCAGCTGGGAGGAGACCTCGGGGTAGGCCCAGGACTAGGTGGAGAGATTATATTTCGACACTGGCCTGGGAGCGCCTGGCAAATGGCCTGGGAGCGCCTGGGAGCGCTCAGGAAAGGGACGTTTGGGGTCCCTACTGGAGCTGCTGCCCCCGCGACCCGATAAGGATAAGGGGATGAAGATGAGATGAGGAGATGAGATGAGGAGATGGACCCAACTTTTAATGAATTGTGCCAATTTCTTGCAAGAAAGACATTTTTTGTTGGACTACTGTGAGATACAATTGTGTATAGATAGCTTGGTTAGTATTGTAGGCTTTGCACACAAACACCCGTCTCTAACAGACACCTAATTTAGCAAATTAACTACAAACTTATCCATACTTCAGTCGTGATTTTGTGTGTAGCGTTGCAGACTTCTAAGCAACACTATGAGATCAAATCCTGATGATTTTTTTTATTGTTGTTAAAATAATATTTAATTTACTGCATCTTCTACATAATAGATGAAAGATCAAATGAAAAGCAAGCTGGAAAAGCAAGAGAAATGTAGGATACAAAGCCCACATTGTAATTTCCTTTTTAAATGTGCACACACACCAAACTGTTGTGCAACTTTATCTTTTCCAACAATATGCACAAATACATCGGTATGAACAGGTTATTTCTAACCTACCGATGTCACTGTCGAGTTAATGTTTTAAGTGTTTCATATTGCTTCGACACAAATGTTTTTTGATTGTCTCAGTGTTTTGGAAAGCGTCGTTCTGCCTGTCACTAACTGGAATACACTGCCATAAAAATAGCCTGGGTGCTTCACAACATTGTCCTTATTTTCCACCCCACCAGGCGTCTCTCATTTTCCCATAATCTCTTGTGTATTTAACCTGTATTCTCTGTTTGTTCTGATGCATGTTCAGCCAGCAGGACGATGATCCCAAACATGCAGCCAGTAAATGGTCAAAGTCCTGGAGAGGCCTGGACCTTGTGATGGAAATTCCATGTATCGCCACTCGGAGTAAGGAACACAGAGACAAAAGGTTCTCTTGGCACATACTAACAGTTTTATTAACTATTATGCAAAAAATGAGAGACGCGTCAAATGCTTACATACATAATCATCCGAGGAGTCTCTAACTCCATACATGAACAATCCGTATTTATTACATAGAAAAAGGGGTGTGGTAAGTTGTTGCCCATCGGTCTCAAGTCAATCAAACGCATGCCCTTTGTTCTATCACATGTCCTGGGCTTGACACAAGGGACATGGTGTCTTCCCTCATGTGGTTAACTTTCTCAACCCTTGAGGGAAACTTAAAGCATCTAGACAACCTCCAGGTCGGCAGATGATTAACCCTACAACCTACTGGGACCAATCAAGAATGACCCCTAAGACATATACCAGATCCCTACGTTCCTAAAGAACAGAAAGGACTGACACCTTCTTTGTCTAGGCAGGAGGACATGGCCCAAATACCTAATAATCTTCTGATATTATACAGACGTGTGTCACAATCAAAGTAAAGATTTACATACCAGCCAATAGAAAGACAGACATTTCTCAAATGTACCTTAGTTCAAAATTTCCATAACAACCTCACTGAGAATATATGTGTCACGGCTGAGGGTAGGCAGGACACGTGGTGCCAAGAAGGAGTGGGAAGTCATTCTTTCTATTAGTTCCCAACAAAAACAACAAAAGTACAACACGAACTGAAGCACAAAACTCCAACAATGAACCACAAAACCAAAAGATAAAAACGACTTAAACTTAAATAAAGCCCCCAATCAGAGGCCTCTAATTGGGGACAATCAAAACTGGATAGTAGAGATGCCTAGAGGAACCAATTAAATAACAATAACAATTAACAAATGTGGAAAAAGAAAAAAACTGACTATCTAGAACAATAGTAATATGGGCCCTTAGGCTAAAGTGACCTGTTTAACAAGTGTGTCATTGTGTGAGTACAGATATATTTTCTGAAAATACCTCTACTTGATTTTGACTGTTTTTTCTGATTCACACTCCTACCTTCTGACCCACAGATGCAATACTGAACTCCCAGTATTGTCAAATTCCAGATTTTTGACTATTTCAAATGACCTGACTGACTATGGCTTTCCACTGCCCAACCAATGTTTTGGTAGGGTTTGTTTGTGTAAGTAAATGCCACTCCTGAATGGGTATTAAGAAAATAAATACATGTGGGGCATTAACTAATGATTCAGTTTTTTGCAGCAAAATGTAGGGTTGTTTTGTGTGTTGGTTTATAAACATCTCCCAACTATTTTACAACCTTCAAGGCACAGTAATCAACATATTTCTTCTCAAACTGAATTAGTAGCCAACTTGTTCTTTTTCATAAAATCAGCCAATTTTGCTCTTTAGTTTATGGCAGATAAACTAGTTCCCCACCATTTCCCCTTTCCACTTGACTACTTCATTTCTCAGGTAATGTGGTTAGAACGGTGGATATAACAAAGAAAAAGAATACAAATGTGAATGTGACACCACAAGTATGTAAACATATCAAAGGTTGAAAAAATATATTTCTTACTGGTCTGAGCTGCTGCTGATGCCGCCTTCAGTAACATCACCAGACACAGCGATGTAAGAGTTGATCAGACAATTCATCCAGTGAAAATGGAAGGGGAAACCATTCACATATACAGTGTATATTCCTAGTTAATGTTTGACTTTGGAGTTCACACCCTGAATAGCATGAAGTGCCTACCACTGTCCTAAATGACTGACCTAAAATATTTTAAATTGAATCACTGTCGGAACTACCTATTCAATACTCTAGCCAGGAATCTAGTAGAGAGTAAGGATGGCTAATTACCGACTGGGACTGTTTTTATACAGTGGATATAATAAGTCTACACACTCCTGTTAAAACGCCAGGTTTTAGAGATAAAGATAAATCCATTGACCATAGGTTGGAACATACCATACAAAGTTCTTTCTTATTGGAGGATATTGGACTGTGTAATGGTTGGTTATGATCACTGATCGCCTCCCATGTGTCCTGGCATAAAAGACTGTGTTAACTTCGTAATAATTGGAGAACATGTAGGAACTATGGAAGGTCAACATTGTAAACTCATACTGAATAAAGATGCTCTCCCCTGACTTCCTGTTGCATTCATTTTGTTCATGGATCAGAAATGGACAGAATCAAACACCCCACAGATGTTCAATTGGATTCATGTCTGGGCTCTGGCTGGGCCAGTCCAAAAGGTTCATCTTCTGGTGAAACCATGTTTTTGTGAATTTGGATGTGTGCTTTGTGTCGAAGTCATGCTGAAAGGTGAACTTCATCTAGGGCTGCAGGCAGTTAACCCAGAAAGAGGTTGAATTTAAGAATGGCAAACATTGCAACAGATGAGTGACAAAAAAACCAAATCTGATACTGTACAGTTTGTCTGGTTATTACTTGTTTGTCTGGTTATTACCCTATTTCCTTAAGCAGCAAGGCCCCTTTTATTTGGCATTCATTGTCCCATCCACCGTCAGTCTCTACAAATGTTTACATTTGAGTAATTTATCAGACACTGTTATGCTGAACAACTTACAATAGTATAGGATTAAGGGCCTTCATTAAAGGCAGATGCTTTTTTCACCTGGTTACCTGGAGAATTCTAACTAGCAAATTACTCTAAAACCCACCCTTTTATCTAGCCTTTATTTAACTAGGTAAGTTGCCTGGGAACCAATTCTCATTTAGAGCATCAACCTGGAGAATAGTTACCGGAGGAGAGAAAATCAACCAATTGGAAGCTGGGAATGATTAGGTGGCCATGCTGTTATAAGACTACATTTTACTATCACACAGGTTAACACCCCTTCTCTTACAATCAATGACATGGGATCTATGGTGACCACACAACGTCTGGACACCCATTTAACATCCAATCCTTAACACAGCACTCTGTGGAAGACATGTTTAAAGCAACATGTAGTCCCCACCCCAGGACCGACCAGGCCCGACCTTGCTTTGCTTCACAGACACATGTCAGCAGTGGGATGCACAGAACGTCCATAGACATACAGGCAGAACTTACTCAGTTTGCCATGCCTGTCATTCCCACTAATATTCACCTAATTATAATGTGAGGGGAAAAAGTATTTGATCCCCTGCTGATTTTGTCCTGTCCCCTTAGCAGAAAAACACCCCAAAAGCATAATGTTTCCACCTCCATGTTTGACAGTGGGGATGGTGTTCTTGGCAGGATTCCTCCTCTTCCGAACAACTCCAAAAAAAGCTTGATTTTGGTCTCATCTGACCACAACACTTTCATCCAGTTATCCTCTGAATCATTCAGATGTTCACTGGTAAACTTCAGAGGGGCCTGTACATGTGCTTTCTTGAGCAGGGGGACCTTGAGGCCACTATAGAATTTCAGTCTTTCACGACGTATTGTGTTACCAATTGTTTTCTTGGTGACTATGGTCCCAGCTGCCTTGAGATCATTGACAAGATCCTCCCCTGTAGTTCTGGGCTGATTCCTCACCGTTCTTATGATCATTGCAACTCCACGAGGTGAGATCTTGCATGGAGCCCCAGACAGAGGGAAATTGACAATTCTGTTCGGTTTATTCCATTTGCGAGTGATCGCACCAGCTGTTGTCAACTTCTCACCAAGCTGCTTGGCGATGGTCTTGTAGCCCATTACAGCCTTGTGTAGGTCTACAATCTTTTCCCTGACATCCTTGGACAGCTCTTTGGTCTTGGCCATGGTGGAGGGTTTGGAATCTGATTGATTGATTGATGTACATGTAGATCACAGATCAGCCACACACATTGAAATACAGTGGTGTGTAGTAGCTCTTCACTAAGAGCACACATCATATACAGTATTTTAACTAAGTAATATTGAATGACATGGCTGAAGGCTGTATTTTGCGTGTCTGTTGTAGCAGAATCAATGAGATGTTGTGTCCATCAGTGCATATACAGCATATGGCCAAAAGTATGTGGACACTTGACAATCACACCTATATGAGCTTGTTGGCCATCCCATTCCAAAACCATGGGCATTTGTAAAAACATATTTGTCCCCACTGGCGTTGCTATCCAGGGCCCACAGTGGGTGGGAGGCCTGTGCTTGACCTCTATAACAAAGTTTTTTGTAATTTTATTTTTTATCATGTGTTTCTATGTGGTTATCACAGTCAGACCTCAGGATCGGCTTTCAATGCGTATATACCGCTTTGCAATTTGACATCCCGGGGGGTCCATGTAAGGATAGCTTGAACCATGGCCCGGTGTCACTACGCTATGCCAGTGTTTGTCCTCCTCACATTTGAAATCAAACCTATGCTCCTGCATATTCATATGCAAATGTAAAAGTGACTTTATAAAACAAATCTGATTGATTGATTGAATTGCTGCAAATGGAGTATTATTCGACAGTTTGAAAGACACATTTATTATATAAATTAAAAATGATTATTTCTAACCTTCTAAATTACTCCATTTCCTATTCATTTTGCCATATTTCCTATTGAAAATTATTTCATACATGTTGTCATGGAAAACATGGACATTTCAAGTAGCCCCAAACGTTTGAATGGTAGTGTTTTTTGGCTATAATCAAAGAATTCAACAGGACAACATGGCTAAACTCCAATAAATAATCACATCATGTGAAGCAGCAACAAGTTTCAGTAAATGTGTTAATAACTGTGTGTTAAAAAGTGGCAATGGTGACAAAAGTAGAGTCCACAATTGAGTTACCAGTTAAATTATTCTTTCTTAGTTATTATAGCAATGTTTTCTGGGTTATTGTATTCTGTCTTAGTAGGTTGTCACTGGAATGTTTATGGTAAACTGATTTTTCTGTAAGTTGGAAATCCAGGGACAAAAGGGTTGCTTTTAATTGCGTAGCTTGCGTGATCATTGAGATAACACCCCTGTGTCATAGGAAGAGCCCCAGGAATTGATAAGGGGTCTATTCTACAGGACTGGTCTTGTTTTCCTCAGGTCAGTTAACCAACCCCCACTACTTGAGTTTTAGGATACAACCAGAGTGAAGGTTTGGGGAAGGTTTCTTGCATTTTCTTCTTGAACTCTCTGCTCTTGCACACACCTCATTGATCTTGGATATTTGTCTTTGTCATTGTAATACTCTCTTTATGTACTAAATTCATGTTATTTTAATTCATTGACTATCTGGAATTAATCTAAAAAAGCTCAAAATCAAGTTCCACCAGATTAAGACTACAGGCTACAGAGAGACACAATATCTTGATCAGACAAACTGAAAATAATAACACACTGACCTGAGTAATCACATACCCACTAAAAAATCTAACATGGACAAAACATCTGTTTTGTTTCCCCTTTTCTACTATTACATATTTTACTCATAACAGAGACCAAATTATTCACTTAGAAAACTTTAACAGACCCTCTGTTTACTTGCTACGCTGATAAGTTACTGGTCATTGTGTTTTTTGATGAAGCACCGTTATGGCTTTTATGGAATTTCTTGAACTGATGTACTTAATTCTATAAATGAGTTACTAGTTAAAAAGTACTGAGTCCCCATGTTTAGGTAAGAAAAGGAATGTGGGAGAGGGGGATCTGGTATTTGTTAATGGTCATCATTGAATGGTATCAGTGGATCATTGGGTCCTGTGTCAATCTGTCTATCTGTTTAAACCATCAGTGTATCTGTTCATTGTCCAGAAGGTGTGTCCCTTCTGAGTTGAATAGATCACGTACAGTGTCTTTAGTTCATGGGGATAAGATGGGGGCACAGCCCCCCTTTGGGTAAAACCTGTGTATGGTTGACATACGATAGCTGGGCAGTATCTTACCACACCCCTTTTACCTGTATAAGTACTGATGTTCTGTGTCACTTTAGAGATGCCTCACGGTTTATTCTGCATGCTTTTACGCTTCCCTCTTTCTTGCAAATAAACTGCTAAAAGTGAATTTTGTCTCTGTACATACTTCCATTAAGAGTTCTTATAGATGGAATTACCATCACAGGGCCTTTGTTCGTGTTTTAGCAGGAAATATGTTCCTGTTCACGACAGTATTCATTCATCATCATTAACATTAAGAGCTCAAGTAAACTAATGAGTAATATCTCACTTCCAGTATTCATTCCCTTTATTAATCCTTAAGGAAATAATATTTATCCTTGAAATACTTATGTTATTGTTGTATCTTCCCCTTGTTATGTTATTGTTGTATCTTCCCCTTGCTATCTAACTGACCTTCTAACTGTTCAGACGCTCTTGCTTACTGCTCCGTGCTTTGCTCTATCGCTTTTATATTCTTATACTTTATTTCCTTTTACCACCTAATTTTAAACTCAGCAAATCAGCACAGTGCTCAAACGCTTGGATTGTGCTCAAACGCTTGGATTACTATTTTTATTTTTTTTATACAACCAGTCTCCCACAGAAAGCTTACATTCCGGGAAAAGGAACTCTTAAGGATAAGAGAAAATGCCTCTTCTGGAATCGACTTGCTGTACTAACTGCCACAAACTTTTACAAAGGATTGCAGTTCTTGAAACAAAGTTATTTGTGGGATCACCAAGCCAGACGGAACACACAACAGAGCTCCATCGTGGACACCCTCAGCACACAGCCGGTGAGTCCCATGAATCTAATGCTCCTCAACAGACCATACTGAGTGTAGAGAAACAAGCCGATCGACTTACACATCGATGGCATAAACAGGGAGCGAAACCTAAAGGCATTCGAGACATCAGACTGTCACGAGTATCACATATTGCAGCAGTAGCATCCTCTACCCCAAATACGGCTCTGACAAGGATTGCAAACACTGGTCTCCTATCACCGCCTATACATCTTGAGAACAGATTTGATGTATTATTGAATGAGGAATCCCCAAACTTGAAGAATGTGTTTGAACATAGACTGAATCAGCCAGTAGCTAACTCTAAAGCTAACAGGCGCAGACAGCGGCATTCAGCTCAGAGCACAGCTGAGCCCAGGACTCTGATAGTGGGTGACTCCATAATCAAAAACATTAGTAGCAGGGATACAACTACATGCTGCCTTCCACAAGCAACAACTTCTGATGTAAACAGGGAACTTCAGAACATTCTGATGAAACATAAGACTGCAAATAGACTCGTCATTCATGTGGGGGAAAATGACATTCATAAAGAGCAGTCAGAACTCCTAAAGAAGGACTTCAATGAACTTTTTGAAACACTTAAAAGACTGACAGTTCAAACTTTCATCAGTGGACCACTCCCAGCAAGAGGAACAAACAGGTTTTCACGCTTGCTTGGGCTTAATACATGGCTGCAAAAAACCTGCAATATAAAAGGAGTGAACTTCATTGACAACTTCAATCTTTTCTGGAGTCAGAGGCAACTGTTTCAACAAAATGGTCACCAGCCAAACAAACTGGGGTCAAGAGTGCTTAAGGACAATATCTACTTCTTCCTCCGTCATCCTTCTGCCAATCCACACAACCAGAATGGCACATACACATCTGGACACACTATGAATGACCACAGGACTTCACTTCAGCACCTAAATGGACATGCGGTGAACGGATTATACAAGGACAATGATAACACCACTCAGCCACAACAACCCTTGCTCATGGACACAATCTCAGCTGAGCCCTGCCCACCAAGGTTTGCCAACTTACTAGATGTCACAGACATATCACAGCCTCAGATTACACCTGAGAAAAAGACCTCTCACCACATACTTTATCTCTTTCTCCAGCATCTCCTCATCTATGCTTCCCAGAGAAAATGGAGAAACTGGTGTGTGCTGGAACCATATTATCCCACTCTTTTGCAAGCCCCCAGATACCGGTCAAAAAACGGCTGGCTCCACAACCACCAAAGCCGGCGGACCCAGCTCCCCCTCCTCCTGTGAGATATCTTCGATCACAACGCCAGGGCCCACACCCTCTTCCTTCTGTTCGAGGTGTACCAAAAACAAATGATACCAGCTCTCAGTGATATGGGTCGGGTCCCCGCTGTGACAACAGCAACTTTATCAAATGTTTACAGAACAAGCGGGAACCCAATGTGCCTGTATCTTTCTCTATTGCTGTTCTATTACATGATAGAAAGTCTAAGGCCTTCAAAAGCCGCACAGCAAACCCATCTAATCTAGTGCCTATTGCACGTCAAACTAAAATTACTGTGGGGACAAAAAGTAAGACTGTTAAGTTAGCACTTTTAAACATCCGCTCACTTAAAAATAAATCACTTCTAGTCAACGAATTAATAACTAGATACAACCTGGATTTTATGTTTCTAAATGAAACTTGGCTAGAAGACAACTGCAGTGCAACAATTCTCAATGAAGCATCCCCTCCTAATTTTAATTTTATGAGTGTCTGCAGATCAATGAGGAGAGGTGGGGGAGTAGCTGCTCTTTTTAAAGATGTCTATCAATGTAAGCAAATATCATTTGGGAACTACCAGTCTTTTGAATATCTGGGTATTGTGTTAAAAGGTGCCCCTCGCATTTTACTTATCACTATTTACCGACCTCCTAAATACTCTCCAGCCTTTGCTGAGGACTTTACAGAACTGTTATCATTAGTTTCCTCAGAGTTTGACTGTTTTGCTATTGCTGGAGATTTTAACATTCACATAGATAATGCAGAAAACAATATGGCAAAAGAAATCAAAACAGTTTTAATAACTTTTGATCTGACTCAGCATGTACATGGACCCACACACTATCATGGAAACACTCTAGATTTACTTATCAGCAAGGGTATAAATATTAAGGATGTAGCACTGTCTGATCATTTCTGTATTTTCTTTGATATATTGATCTCTCCTGCCATTGAAGTTAGATCTGTGTCTGTCAAGAAGAGATGCTTAAATGAGAACACTAGTATACTATTTATGAAGGCCATATCTTTAACACCAAGCATATCTGCTGACTCTGTTGATTTTCTCCTTGATTCTTTTAACTCAAAGGTTAAAAGTGTAATTGATGATATTGCTCCTGTGAAAGTCAGGAAGAATGGTAGACAAAAAGCACCTTGGAGAAACTCGACAGCAGTGCAAAATATGAAAAGACAATGCAGAAAACCAGAGCGCATGTGGCGAAAGACAAAACTTGTAGTCCATTACAACATCTACAAAGACACCATCCATGCTTTCAACATGGAATTAGGCAAAGCTAGACAGATTTTTTTCTCAAATATTATAAACAGAAATCTAAATAATACTCGCATTCTTTTCGCTACTGTCGATAGACTAACAAATCCCCCAAGCCAGATTCCCAGTGAAATGCTCTCAGACAGCAAGTGCAGTGAGTTTGCATTCTTTTTCTCTGAGAAAATCAATAATATCAGAAAGGTGATCAGCACATCCTCGAGTAGTGCTGGGGTCAGACAGATCCAACCACAACCTGAGAAAGTGGTTACTATGTCTGATTTCGAAGAAATTGATTGCAAAGTTTTGGAAGAAACTGTTCAACACCTTAAAACATCAACCTGTGCCCTTGACGCACTTCCCACATCTTTTTTCAAAAGTGTGTTAAACTGTTTAGAAGTAGATCTCATAAAAGTGGTAAATGCCTCACTTCTCTCTGGAAGTTTCCCAAACTCCCTGAAAACTGGTGTTGTCAAACCCCTCCTGAAAAAGAGCAATCTGGATAAGACCATATTAAACAACTATAGACCGATCTCAAGTGTTCCTTTCATAGGCAAGATCATTGAAAAAGTTGTCTTCAATCAGCTGAACAAATTCTTAAGCTCAAACGGATACTTTGACAATTTTCAATCCGGTTTCCGACCGCATCACAGCACAGAGACAGCGCTCATTAAGATAATAAACGATATTCGCTTAAATACTGACTCAGGCAAATTATCAGTGCTGATACTACTTGATCTCAGTGCTGCATTTGACACTGTCGATCACAACATACTTCTAGACAGGCTGGAAAACTGGGTGGGGCTCTCTGGGATAGTCCTAAAATGGTTCAGGTCATACTTAGAAGCAAGAGGGTATTATGTGAGTATAGGAGACCATAGGTCTGAGTGGACGTCCATGACATGCGGAGTTCCTCAAGGCTCAATTCTTGCGCCACTCCTATTCAACCTGTACATGCTCCCAATGAGCCAAATAATGAGAAAGAACCAAATCTCTTATCACAGCTATGCAGATGACACACAGATCTACTTAGCCCTATCGCCAAACGATTACAGCCCAATTGACTCCCTGCTCCAATGCATTGATGAAATAAATAGTTGGATGTGCCAAAACTTTCTTCAGTTAAACAAAGATAAAACTGAAGTTATTGCGTTTGGAAATAAAGATGAAGTTCTCAAGGTGAACGCGTACCTTCACTCTAAAGGTCAAACAACTAAAAATCAAGTCAGGAATCTCGGTGTGTCTCTAGAGTCAGACCTTAACTTCAGTAGTCATGTCAAAGCAATAACTAAATCAGCATACTATCATCTGAAAAATATTGCAAGAATTAGATGCTTTGTTTCTAGTCAATCGCATCGCATCGCATCATCTTCCGCTTAATCCGGGGCCGGGTCGCGGGGGCAGCAGTCTAAGCAGGGATGCCCAGACTTCCCTCTCCCCAGACACTTCCTCCAGCTCTTCCGGGGGGACACCGAGGCGTTCCCAGGCCAGCCGGGAGACATAGTCCCTCCAGCGTGTCCTAGGTCTTCCCCGGGGTCTCTTCCCGGTGGGACGGGACCGGAACACCTTCCCAGGAAGGCGTTCCGGAGGCATCCGAAACAGATGCCCAAGCCACCTCAGCTGACCCCTCTCGATGTGGAGGAGCAGCGGCTCTACTCTGAGCTCCTCCCGGGTGACCGAGCTTCTCACCCTATCTCTAAGGGATCGCCCAGCCACCCTGCGGAGAAAGCTCATTTCGGCCGCCTGTATCCGGGATCTTGTCCTTTCGGTCATGACCCAAAGCTCATGACCATAGGTGAGAGTAGGAACGTAGATTGACCGGTAAATCGAGAGCTTCGCCTTACGGCTCAGCTCTTTCTTCACCACGACAGACCGATACATCGACCGCATTACTGCAGAAGCTGCACCGATCCGTCTGTCAATCTCCCGTTCCATCCTTCCCTCACTCGTGAACAGGACCCCTAGATACTTAAACTCCTCCACTTGAGGCAGGCACTCTCCACCAACCTGAAGTGGGCAAGCCACCCTTTTCCGACTGATGACCATGGCCTCGGATTTGGAGGTACTGATTTTCATCCCCACCGCTTCACACTCGGCTGCAAACCGTCCAAGTGCATGCTGGAGGTCCTGGCTTGAAGGGGCCAACACGACAACATCATCCGCAAAGAGCAGAGACGAAATCGTGTGGTCCCCAAACCTGACACCCTCCGGCCCCTGGCTGCGCCTAGAAATTCTGTCCATAAAAATTACGAACAGAACCGGTGACAAAGGGCAGCCCTGCCGGAGTCCAACATGCACAGGGAACAAGTCTGACTTACTGCCGGCAATGCGGACCAAGCTCCTGCTTCGGTCGTACAGGGACCTGACAGCCCTTAGCAAAGGACCCAGGACCCCATATTCCCGAAGCACCCTCCACAGGATGCCACGAGGGACACAGTCGAATGCCTTCTCCAAATCCACAAAACACATGTGGACTGGTTGGGCAAACTCCCATGAACCCTCCATCACCCTGTAGAGGGTATAGAGCTGGTCCAGTGTTCCGCGGCCTGGACGAAAACCACACTGTTCCTCCTGAATCCGAGGTTCTACTATCGGCCGTATTCTCCTCTCCAGAACCCTGGCATAGACTTTCCCGGGGAGGCTGAGAAGTGTGATCCCCCTATAGTTGGAACACACCCTCCGGTCCCCCTTCTTATAAAGAGGGACCACCACCCCGGTCTGCCATCCCAGAGGCACTGTCCCCGACTGCCACGCGATGTTGCACAGGCGTGTCAGCCAAGACAGCCCCACAACATCCAGAGACTTGAGGTACTCAGGGCGGATCTCATCCACCCCCGGTGCCTTGCCACCGAGGAGTTTCTTAACCACCTCGGTGACTTCAGCCCGGGTGATGGACGAGTCCACCTCTGAGCCCTCATCCTCTGCTTCCTCAATGGAAGACGTGACGGCGGGATTGAGGAGATCCTCGAAGTATTCCTTCCACCGCCCGACGACATCCTCAGTTGAGGTCAACAGCTGCCCACCTCTACTGTAAACAGCGTTGGTAGGGCACTGTTTCCCTCTCCTGAGGCGCCGGATGGTTTGCCAGAATCTCTTCGAGGCCAGCCGATAGTCCTTCTCCATGGCCTCACCGAACTCCTCCCAGGCCCGAGTTTTTGCCTCCACAACCACCCGGGCTGCAGCCCGCTTGGCCTGTCGGTACCCGTCAGCTGCGTCAGGAGTCCCACAAGCCAACCAGGCCTGATAGGACTCCTTCTTCAGCTTGACGGCATCCCTTACTTCCGGTGTCCACCACCGGGTTCGGGGATTGCCGCCTCGACAGGCACCGGAGACCTTACGGCCACAGCTCCGAGCGGCCGCTTCGACAATGGCGGTGGAGAACATGGTCCACTCGGACTCAATATCTCCAACCTCCCTCGGGATCCAGTCAAAGCTCTGCCGGAGGTGGGAGTTAAAGATCTCTCTGACAGGAGACTCGGCCAGACGTTCCCAGCAGACCCTTACAGTACGCTTGGGCCTGCCGAGTCTGTCCAGCTTTCTCCCCCGCCATCGGATCCAACTCACCACCAGGTGATGATCAGTTGACAGCTCCGCCCCTCTCTTCACCCGAGTGTCCAAGACATACGGCCGCAGGTCAGATGAGACGACAACAAAGTCGATCATCGACCTGCGGCCTAGGGTGTCCTGGTGCCACGTGCACTGATGGACACCCTTATGCTTGAACATGGTGTTCGTTATGGACAAACTGTGACTAGCACAGAAGTCCAATAACTGAACACCACTCGGGTTCAGATCAGGGGGGCCGTTCCTCCCAATCACGCCCCTCCAGGTGTCACTGTCGTTGCCCACGTGGGCGTTGAAGTCCCCCAGTAGAACAATAGAGTCCCCAGTCGGAGCACTTTCCAGCACCCCTCCCAGAGACTCCAAGAAGGTCGGGTACTCTGCACTGCCGTTCGGCCCGTAGGCACAAACAACAGTGAGAGACCTATCCCCGACCCGTAGGCGCAGGGAAACGACCCTCTCGTTCACCGGGGTAAACTCCAACACATGGCGGCAGAGCTGGGGAGCTATAAGCAAACCCACACCAGCCCGCCGCCTCTCACCATGGGCAACTCCAGAGTGGTGAAGAGTCCATCCTCTCTCAAGGAGTGTGGTTCCAGAGCCCAAGCCGTGCGTAGAGGTGATCCCGACTACCTCTAATCGGAACCTCTCAACCTCACGCACTAGCTCAGGCTCCTTCCCCGCCAGCGAGGTGACATTCCACGTCCCTAGAGCTAGTTTCCGTGTCCAGAGATCGGGTTGTCTAGGCCCCTGCCTTCGACTGCCGCCCGATCCTCTTCGCACCGGCCCCTTATGGTCCCTCCTGTGGGTGGTGAGCCCACGGGAGGGCGTTTCTAGTCAAGACTTAGAAAAACTAGTGCATGCTTTCATCACCAGCAGGGTGGATTATTGTAATGGACTCCTCACTGGCCTTCCCAAAAAGACCATAAGACAGTTGCAGCTCGTACAGAACGCCGCGGCCAGGATTCTCAGCAGAACCAGAAAATATGATCATATCACACCAGTCCTCAGGTCTTTACACTGGCTGCCAGTTACATATAGGATCGATTTTAAAGGATTACTACTGGTATATAAATCGTTCAAAGGCCTAGGACCTCAATACATTGCAGATATGCTCAATGAATATAAACCCAAACAAACACTCAGATCATTAGGATCACATCAGCTAGAAATACCAAGGGTTCACTCTAAGCAAGGAGAGTCTGCTTTTAGCTATTATGCCAGTCGCAGCTGGAACCAGCTTCCAGAAGAGATCAGATGTGCTCCTACAGTAGTCACATTCAAATCCAGACTCAAAACACATCTATTTTACTTTGCATTTAATGAATGAGCACTGTGCCACTGTCTGTCCGACTGTTTTCACTGTCCTTTATTTTATTATATTTTTTATTCTAAACTGTATTTGACATTATATTCTTAACGGTTTTAATTTTTCTTATTTCTTCACTGTTCTGTATTTGATTTTATATTCTTAATGGTTTTTATTATTTCTTATTTCTGTAACAGTTCCTCTGTCAAATGGATATTTATGTAAAGCACTTTGAATGACCATTGTGTATGAAATGTGCTATATAAATAAAATTGCCTTGCCTTGCCTTGCCTTGTGTTTCTCGCTGCTTCAAAATGGAGCCTGGAACGACAAAAAAGTTACTTTTAGTAACATTTCCACCCACCTCCCAGCACCACACTGAGAATTGTTGTATTGTTACCTTCCACTAGATGGTAGCAAACACCTGCTGTAACCACACTACAATCATACTGTACAAGTCCTGTTTCAGCTTTTGAAGTGTCTACTGTGTGTTCTCTGTGGTGAATGACTCCTCCACTATGAGCATTCCAACAGACCCTACAGTATATCTCTGAAGTAAATTTGTCAATCCGATCAGCCATAACATTAGGACCACTGACAGGTGAAGTGAGTAACACTGATAAGCTTGTCATTATGCCACATGTCAGTGGGTGGGATGTATTAGGCAGCAAGTAAACATTTTGTCCTCAGAGTAGATGTGTTAAAAGCAGGAAAAACGTAAGGATCTGAGCAACTTTGACAAGGGCCAAATTGTGATGGCTAGACGACTGGGTCAGAACAAAACTGCTGCTCATGAGAGGTGTTCCCAGTCTGCAGTGATCAGTACCTATCAAAAGTGGTCCAAGGAAGGAAAAGCAGTGAACCAGCGACAGGGTCATGGGCGGCCAAGGATCATTGATCCATGTGGGAAGCGAAGGCGGGCCCCCACTCCAAACATACAGTGGGGAGAACAAGTATTTATATATTTATATACTATATATATATGGTGAAGAGTCCATCCTCTCTCAAGGAGTGTGGTTCCAGAGCCCAAGCCGTGCGTAGAGGTGATCCCGACTACCTCTAATCGGAACCTCTCAACCTCACGCACTAGCTCAGGCTCCTTCCCCGCCAGCGAGGTGACATTCCACGTCCCTAGAGCTAGTTTCCGTGTCCAGAGATCGGGTTGTCTAGGCCCCTGCCTTCGACTGCCGCCCGATCCTCTTCGCACCGGCCCCTTATGGTCCCTCCTGTGGGTGGTGAGCCCACGGGAGGGCGTTTCTAGTCAAGACTTAGAAAAACTAGTGCATGCTTTCATCACCAGCAGGGTGGATTATTGTAATGGACTCCTCACTGGCCTTCCCAAAAAGACCATAAGACAGTTGCAGCTCGTACAGAACGCCGCGGCCAGGATTCTCAGCAGAACCAGAAAATATGATCATATCACACCAGTCCTCAGGTCTTTACACTGGCTGCCAGTTACATATAGGATCGATTTTAAAGGATTACTACTGGTATATAAATCGTTCAAAGGCCTAGGACCTCAATACATTGCAGATATGCTCAATGAATATAAACCCAAACAAACACTCAGATCATTAGGATCACATCAGCTAGAAATACCAAGGGTTCACTCTAAGCAAGGAGAGTCTGCTTTTAGCTATTATGCCAGTCGCAGCTGGAACCAGCTTCCAGAAGAGATCAGATGTGCTCCTACAGTAGTCACATTCAAATCCAGACTCAAAACACATCTATTTTACTTTGCATTTAATGAATGAGCACTGTGCCACTGTCTGTCCGACTGTTTTCACTGTCCTTTATTTTATTATATTTTTTATTCTAAACTGTATTTGACATTATATTCTTAACGGTTTTAATTTTTCTTATTTCTTCACTGTTCTGTATTTGATTTTATATTCTTAATGGTTTTTATTATTTCTTATTTCTGTAACAGTTCCTCTGTCAAATGGATATTTATGTAAAGCACTTTGAATGACCATTGTGTATGAAATGTGCTATATAAATAAAATTGCCTTGCCTTGCCTTGCCTTGTGTTTCTCGCTGCTTCAAAATGGAGCCTGGAACGACAAAAAAGTTACTTTTAGTAACATTTCCACCCACCTCCCAGCACCACACTGAGAATTGTTGTATTGTTACCTTCCACTAGATGGTAGCAAACACCTGCTGTAACCACACTACAATCATACTGTACAAGTCCTGTTTCAGCTTTTGAAGTGTCTACTGTGTGTTCTCTGTGGTGAATGACTCCTCCACTATGAGCATTCCAACAGACCCTACAGTATATCTCTGAAGTAAATTTGTCAATCCGATCAGCCATAACATTAGGACCACTGACAGGTGAAGTGAGTAACACTGATAAGCTTGTCATTATGCCACATGTCAGTGGGTGGGATGTATTAGGCAGCAAGTAAACATTTTGTCCTCAGAGTAGATGTGTTAAAAGCAGGAAAAACGTAAGGATCTGAGCAACTTTGACAAGGGCCAAATTGTGATGGCTAGACGACTGGGTCAGAACAAAACTGCTGCTCATGAGAGGTGTTCCCAGTCTGCAGTGATCAGTACCTATCAAAAGTGGTCCAAGGAAGGAAAAGCAGTGAACCAGCGACAGGGTCATGGGCGGCCAAGGATCATTGATCCATGTGGGAAGCGAAGGCGGGCCCCCACTCCAAACATACAGTGGGGAGAACAAGTATTTATATATTTATATACTATATATATATAGTTTTTCTTTAAGAAGCCCTCCTGTTCTCCACTCATTACCTGTATTACCTGTATCATTACCGGTCTGGGGCTCCATGCAAGATCTCACCTCGTGGGGCATTAATGGTCATGAGGAAGGTGAGATCTTGGCCAACAACCTCCTTCCCTCAGTAAGAGCATTGAAGATGGTCGTGGCTGGGTCTTCCAGCATGACAACGACCCGAAACACACAGCCAGGGCAACTAAGGAGTGGCTCCCTAAGAAGCATCTCAAGGTCCTGGAGTGGCCAAGTCAGTCTCCAGACTTGAACCCAATAGAAAATCTTTGGAGGGAGCTGAAAGTCCGTATTGCCCAGCGACAGCCCCGAAACCTGAAGGATCTGGTGTAGGTCCGTATAGAGGAGTGAGCCAAAATCTCTGCTGTAGTGTGTGCAAACCAGGTCAAGTACTACAGGAAACGTATGATCTCTGTAATTGCAAACAAAGGTTTCTGTACCAAATATTAAGTTCGGCTTTTCTGATGTATAAAATAATTATGTCATGCAATAAAATGCAAATGAATTACTTAAAAATCATACAATGTGATTTTCTGGATTTTGTTTTAGATTCCGTCACTCACATTTGAAGTGTACCTATGGTAAAAAATACAGACTTCTAAATGCTTTGTAAGTGGGAAAACCTGCAAAATCGTCAGTGTATCAAATACTTGTTCTCCCCACTGTAGCACTTATGGTTGTGACCATAAAGCTCTATTTTGGTCACATCAATCCAAATTACAGTGTGCCAGAGGCTGTGAGGCGTGTCAAGGTGTTGTCAGGCTTACTGTAACCAGGCTTTTTTGTGGCATTGGCGCTGTAAAGGCAACTCGACCATGCAACAATTTAAAAAGCAACAGGTGTAGGAAATTAAACTTTAAATGCCATTTTCATCTGTGTGTGTCACCTTGTGTGTCTGTATAAAGGCCAAATATTCAAGGGTATGTAAACTTTGATCAGGGCCATTTGGGTGATTTATGTTATCAGTATGATTTTAAAAGGCTTCATATGATCACTTTCCTTGCAATATCAGTAATATTTTCAAAAACAATGCCAAAATTTCTAAATTTCTACAAGGGTATGCAAACTTATGAGCACAACTGTATATAGAACAATCCATACATAGAAGCAAGTCAATGTGCTCTACAAAGAAAAAACATGAAAATAAAATAGCATGAAAACAAATACTGAAATGAAAACACCAAAACAATATCACAATAATAAAACACAGATCAAGAAAATAGAAATAGAATAAAAACAGGATAAAAAACATAGGAAGATATAACAGCTGTAAGCAACAGCGGCCAGGACTTTGCAGAGGCCTCCCCGCAAAGTTGGAGCTCGAGGCCCCTCCCCTAAATCCACTCAAAATGTATCTGCATCTGTTATCTTATACCACTGCAAATAGACTGATTGCTGCCTACCTTTAACTAAAGCCTATATTCAGCAATGTGAGAGAGAGAAAAAAATGCACAACTCCGTCAGCACAACAGCAGCCTATTTGTCATTGTTCAAAACCAAAGACAGCTCTATAGCCTTCTGATTGTTCAGCACCAAAGATAGCACCACCACTATGAAATAACACAATCAATTGAGGGAAAGGAAAACATTTATTCTTGACAAGTAAGCAAGGATATTTATTGTAGACTAGATTTGAACTTATTAACAGGTAAAGTTGAATTGATTTGTCCTTTAGCAATTTAGTTAAATCTTTTAAAAAGTATAAAAGATATCCAAAAAAGAAGAGAGAGGTGTGTTGTGGCAGAATCAATGTCAACAGTAGCGTAGAACACAGAATCAATGTCAACAGTAGTGTAGAACACAGAATCAATGTCAACAGTAGTGTAGAACACAGAATCAATGTCAACAGTAGTGTAGAACACAGAATCAATGTCAACAGTAGTGTAGAACACAGAATCAATGTCAACAGTAGTGTAGAACACAGAATCAATGTCAACAGTAGTGTAGAACACAGAATCAATGTCAACAGTAGTGTAGAACACAGAATCAATGTCAACAGTAGCGTAGAACACAGAATCAATGTCAACAGTAGCGTAGAACACAGAATCAATGTCAACAGTAGCGTAGAACACAGAATCAATGTCAACAGTAGCGTAGAACACAGAATCAATGTCAACAGTAGCGTAGAACACAGAATCAATGTCAACAGTAGCGTAGAACACAGAATCAATGTCAACAGTAGCGTAGAACACAGAATCAATGTCAACAGTAGCGTAGAACACAGAATCAATGTCAACAGTAGCGTAGAACACAGAATCAATGTCAACAGTAGTGTAGAACACAGAATCAATGTCAACAGTAGTGTAGAACACAGAATCAATGTCAACAGTAGTGTAGAACACAGAATCAATGTCAACAGTAGCGTAGAACACAGAATCAATGTCAACAGTAGCGTAGAACACAGAATCAATGTCAACAGTAGCGTAGAACACAGAATCAATGTCAACAGTAGCGTAGAACACAGAATCAATGTCAACAGTAGCGTAGAACACAGAATCAATGTCAACAGTAGCGTAGAACACAGAATCAATGTCAACAGTAGCGTAGAACACAGAATCAATGTCAACAGTAGCGTAGAACACAGAATCAATGTCAACAGTAGCGTAGAACACAGACACCTTGAAGTATTCCTCTGCATTCTGAAGCCGTTGGTCTTCACAGAGTTCATCGAAGTGCCTCTTTGTAAGTCATGCATTCCTTTTTTTAAAAGAAGTGCTGGTGCCCCATTAGACTGCAAGGGTTTGCACTGTTGCCTTAATGTCTTCATAATCCCCCCTGAGTTTGGTCAGTTTGTCCATGCCGTTTCTTAACAGGCTTGCTGCATGAAGCAGGTCCATTTCTTGCTTCTGGAGAGCTTGCGAAGCAGCATTAACTGTCTCCAGTAATTTTGACTTTACTACTGTTACATAAGCATGAATTCAAATGTCTCCATTGCCTTTTGTATGCCCAATGCCTCACTGCGTTCTTCTGGTTTCTTAGACAGCATTATAATTTTACTTAGCACCTGCATTACTTCTTTGTATTGGAAGCGTAATGATTTAATAGCATCGTATCTGTATGCCCAACGCATAGGGCACAGTTTTTTAAGAGTAGGTTTGGAAAAATGGTTCTCCAATAGCTTGATGCTTTCACAAAAAAACACATAAATCCTCTGTACAGTGTCATAATAGGCCATTATCTCTGGTCTCTTTTGACAAGCATAGTTTAAACCAAGTTTAGGTTATGAGCAGCGCAGTGGACATATATGGCATTGGGCTTTCGGTCTGAAATGTCCTTTGGGACACCGGAGTAAGCGCCACTCATTGTACCGTGCCATCGTAGCCCTGACCACAGCATTTGTTCAGAGATATTCCAAGACTTTCTATCAGTCCAGTTTTTGTTTTTTCAATGCCTGAGGCACTTTGATCTTTCACGCTTTGAAATCCCAGAAAACTCTCGTTTATTTTAACCTCAGTCAGTTGTTCATTTTCATCAGTCTCCACTGTAATATATCTAAATGCTGGACTTAGTTGGTCAACTTTTGTGATATCTTGAGTCGTGTCCATGATAACTGAATAGAAATCAGCCTGCTTGATTTCAGTGACAATTTCTTCCTGTACGTTATGGGACAGTAGTGCAATCAGTTCATTTTGAATAGTGGGGCTCAGATAATTAAATTTACTTTTCCTCTCAAGTAAATCTTTCAGTACAGGGTCATATCGTGCAAGAAGCTCAGTAACAGACAAGAAATGACCATTATTTATTTCACCTATTTTCTGAATGCCAAATTACAAGATGCCGGAGTCAATGTTACATCTGTTATTCTCGTCAGTACCTCTGACCAAAAGTTTACTTGTTTTTTTAAATTGGAGTCTAACTCTGTATCAATGGTGTGGTCCGTTTTCCATGTATCATAAGCGACACGTGCAGCCAAATGAGAACGACTGTATTCATGGTCTTTGATTTTTTCCTTGAGAGACCATGGAAGTCATTAATTCCCACAGCCCATGCCACCTGGTGTGATCTGCACCGTCTGTTGCCGAAAGGCCAACAAGGCTCGCAGTATACACGGTCCATCTTTGGCGAATAACATATCCATCTACGTGGAATCTTGTTTCCATGTTTAGTTTTTTTGAAGTAGTGTTTGTCTGAAAAGCACCTGCCCTTACTTTCCCTAGGATATGGTCCATTTGGCTTACACAATCCTTTATTTATTACATATTTCTTGATGCTGTCATCATCAATGTCTGCAGGGAAAAGAGCCCTGTCAGTAGGGAACTCTGCGCTGGAGCTCTGTGCTCGGGAGAAGAAAGATTAGTAGAAAGGCTATGATTACTGCTGGTCTCAGGCAGTGCCAGTGATGTTGTGCTGGAAAGGCTGGTTGCTGGTGAAGACGTGCTGATGCTAGCTACCTGCTGCTGGGGCAGTGTTTCGTCTGTGGAGATGCTGATGATTGCTTCCTCTCCGGCTGGTCTAAATAAGGATGTAATCTTTGGGTGTTTTGCTCAAGCTTATTCAGACAACAGTTTATTGCTGCGCTTTTGAGCACCGCTTGCATATTTTCTTTTACTCATGTCTCTACCGTCATCTAGCAAAACGTAATGATTAGCATTTTTTTATTTGCGCATTCAAGAGGCGTAGTGGCGTAGTAGTGCAAGTAAGATACGCAAAAGCCATTGTTGCCAGATTCAGGGATTTTGAGACAACCTATTTATTTAATGGAAGTGGATGAAGATCTGTTATGTTGCTTACATTACGGGATTCCTTTACCTGGCAGTTGAAACTTGGGGCTCTCAATGAGCGCCCTCAAAGTTTTTTTCCTTTTATGTTTTGTTCTGTTATTTCTGGGGCTCCTGCAGTGACATACCACGTACAAAATAGACTAATAGCATCCAAGACTGAGTTTTAATTGAAAACCCTATGTTTGACTAGTTTCTCCTTTTCACCAGGGCACATGGCGCCAACATGCCAGACTGGTTATAAATATACATTATATATTATAAAGATACATTTCTGCTTTTATCTAGTTTTTATCACCAACCTGTCTGTTACAACACCAAATACCTCCTCATTTTTAGCAACTGTTGAAGATGAGATGGAGTGCTTTATAGGCATTAATATTCTCATGGGCATCCACCATCTATTGGTCCACTGACTCCGCCCGCTGGGTAACATCCGAAACAAAGAAAATGTCAGCAACCGCTACGAGCAGCTGTGTAGGTACATGCTCTTTTCTGACCCAAATTCCTCCAATTCAACAGACAAATGACAGTACAAAGTAAGGCCTTTCATCAAGGTTCTCCAAGAAAATGTCCACAAACTACTTAACCCATGGCAAGCCCTAGCCTCTCAGTGGATGAGGCTATGATCAAATTTGACAGTAGACTATTGTGGAAGCAGGAAGTTCAAAAAACACGTCAAGTGGGGGATAAAAATATGGTGTCTCTGTGTCTATTTCACTGGCTGTGCCCTTGCTTTTAGTGTGTACACAGGTCGGGGGGTGAAGACATTGAACATGGTTTAGCCTACGGTGCTGTGATTAATCTTATGACATTGTCTCTTTTTTCACATTACCACATATATGCTGACAACTTCTTTTCATCCATCCCCCTCGTGAGAGATCTCCTTGAGGCCGACACATACTATTGTGGCACAGTAAGGCCCAATAGGAATACTTTCCCTAAAGCCATAATGGAGGGAAAGCCTCAAAGAAGTGACAGCATAAAATTATCTGCAGACAACATGTTGGCATGTTGGCAGTACTTTCCAAGTACTAACAGCTCAGAGAATGACACTAAAAAGCCAGTGTCAAAAAACAGGCAGGACAAATTTCTCTCAGATGTTCCACAGATGGTCCTGGACTATAATAAGAAAATAGACGGGATTGATCTTGATCAGCTCAGAAGATATTATAATGTATGACACACAGGGAGAAAATTGTGGAGATATGTGTTTTGGGGGTTGCTTAATATTGCCATTATCAATGCATACAGTATATTGTGTGGGGGACCCTGCAAAAGCCCCTTCCCCAAAACAGCACATTTCACTGAAGATCTTCAGAATCCAACTTGTACATTCACTATGTGATGGCTACAGTGGCAGGAGATGGTGAGCCAAGTCTGTGGTGACAGGGACTGTGGACCAAGTCATAATTCGTGATTAGAAACCAGGCCATCCTCTGGTGAGTTTTGAAGGGTTCAAGAAAGAATGTGTTTCATGAAGAAGGATTGGATGCAAGTTGGAGATGTGTTGGAACCATAGACTGTATAAATAATGGACGACGCCCTTTCGCTCTTTTCCATTGGTGAAAAATGAAGCCACCAGTGTCCTGATTTGGCGCTGACATCTTGGACTTGCGTCTGCGCAGATAGCGATCTTGGGACCAGTTCTGCGCAGTAGTTATGCGCAGTAGCGAGAAGGAAGTAAAGCCGTAAAGCCGCGAAATCAACGGCCCCACCCCTGTGCCCCGCCCTCACTCTCCCTCGCAGAATGCGCATACCGTAATCAATCGCAAGTCCAAGTACAGTACAACCTTTGCTTGTTAAACCTAGACGATATGTTATAGCCTAACTTACATCATGTTTAACCTTAATTTAAAATAGGCCTAATACAAAAATAATTGGTAACTTCTAGCTAACGATCACCTGCTAGTTATTAACATGGCTATTAACGAGGCTTGTTGTCTTTTAGCTAACGTTAGCTAGCCCATTACATTTATTTACTAATTAAATAGCTTATAAATTTAACTTACCGAAAAAAATTCAAAGATCGATTGGAAATGCCAGATCGGTTAGAGTGAAATTATATCAATTATAGAAATTTAGAGATTAAATGTAAAGTTCCAATCTCCTCAGTCCTCCGAAGATTCAGTGGCTCCTCGGCTCAGATAGATGTCAATCACAGCTGTGAATCACGACGTCACACCACCGTTTTTAGAGCATTAAATAACTAACTAAAAACAAACTTATTTTAAAAACAAACTCTTGAATTTACATTAGCGTGATACAAACTACAGTAAATGACAGAAACCAGCTTCGGAAAAAATATATTTGAAGGGTAATTTAATTGTTTAGTTGGTCTCGCGTCCCATTGAATAACATGGGGAGGGCGGGCTTTATGACCTATACTGGGACCACTCACCAGGGGGCGATCGAGACGTTTTGGCTTCACTTTTCAGGGCTTGTGCGGCACGCTTGGTTGGAACCTCCTTTAGGTGCTCAACATGTTCATTCCATGATCTATTGTAGGCACAATGTACTTAATATTAATTTGACATGTAAAGGTAATAACAGCTTAAGCCTAGTCTAGTACTAAAAAAAAAGCACAATGGAGTATTCTATTGAACTAGATTTTTTTGTCATAGAATAAGCTTAATCTGTGTATGCTGAAACGGCCCTTAAAATGTGGCACTCCTGCCTGGCTGACATCAAAGTCCGACTGCCTCTATGTTACAAAGTGAAACAAAACCAAAACTGAAAGTATTTTTGTTTAGGATCCATTTTGTGTAACAGAGCTTAAGAGTTTTTGCAGAAAGAGTGACTAAAGTGAGTATTTCTCCACCATCCTGCCAGATTCGAGGTAAGTTAATAAAATTTAATAATGGAATACGGTATTTTGAAATGTTGAAATAGTTGAATTGTTACTGCACTGTTCACGAAAACGCTTTTCATACCAACTATAACACTTAGCTTTCAGCTATTGGCTAAAGTTCCCTTTTACAACCCCGTTTCCAAAAAATTACTATGGAGCCATGTTGTTGTAAAACGTGCAGAATGTGGTTTGGAATTGTCTTGCTGAAATAAGCAAGGCCTTCCTGAAAAAAAACATTGTCTGGATGGCAGCATATGTTGCTCCAAAACCTGTATGTACACTCACCTAAAGGATTATTAGGAACACCATACTAATACTGTGTTTGACCCCTTTTCGCCTTCAGAACTGCCTTAATTCTACGTGGCATTGATTCAACAAGGTGCTGAAAGCATTCATGAGAAATGTTGGCCCATATTGATAAGATAGCATCTTGCAGTTGATGGAGATTTGTGGGATGCACATCCAGGGCACGAAGCTCCCGTTCCACCACATCCCAAAGATGCTCTATTGGGTTGAGATCTGGTGACTGTGGGGGCCATTTCAGTACAGTGAACTCATTGTCATGTTCAAGAAACCAATTTGAAATTATTCGAGCTTTGTGACATGGTGCATTATCCTGCTGGAAGTAGCCATCAGAGGATGGATGGGTACATGGTGGTCCTAAAGGGATGGACATGGTCAGAAACAATGCTCAGGTAGGCCGTGGCATTTAAACGATGCCCAATTGGCACTAAGGGGCCTAAAGTGTGCCAAGAAAACATCCCCCACACCATCACACCACCACCACCAGCCTGCACAGTGGTAACAAGGCATAATGGATCCATGTTCTCATTCTGTTTACGCCAAATTCTGACTCTACCATCTGAATGTCTCAATAGAAATCGAGACTCATCAGACCAGGCAACATTCTTCCAGTCTTCAACTGTCCAATTTTGGTGAGCTCGTGCAAATTGTAGCCTCTTTTTCCTATTTGTAGTGGAGATGAATGGTACCTGGTGGGGTCTTCTGCTGTTGTAGCCCATCTGCCTCAAGGTTGTGCGTGTTGTGGCTTCACAAATGCTTTGCTGCATACCTCGGTTGTAACGAGTGGTTATTTCACTCAAAGTTGCTCTTCTATCAGCTTGAATCAGTCGGCCCATTCTCCTCTGACCTCTAGCATCAACAAGGCATTTTTGCCCACAGGATTGGAAGATACTGGATGTTTTTCCATTTTCACACCATTCTTTGTAAACCCTAGAAATGGTTGTGCATGAAAATCCCAGTAACTGAGCAGAGTGAAATACTCAGACCGGCCCGCCTGGCACCAACAACCATGCCAAACTCAAAATTGCTTAAATCACCTTTCTTTCCCATTCTGACATTCAGTTTGGAGTTCAGCAGATTTTCTTGACCAGGACCACACCCCTAAATGCATTGAAGCAACTGCCATGTGATTGGTTGATTATATAATTGCATTAATGAGAATTTTAACAGGTGTTCCTAATAATCCTTTAGGTGAGTGTATTGTATGGATGTATTAATGGTGTCTTCACAGATGTGCAATTCACCCATGCCATGTGAACTAATAAACCCCCACCTCCTACCAAAAATATTTATTTCAAGTTAAATGTATATACTTAACCCTCTGAGAACTAGGGTTTTCAAATCCGCCTCTCACTATCTTGACATTTTGGCTTCTAAAATGGTCCTCCTTTATAGTAGAAGGAAGTGCTTTATATTCTGGGATTCTGCAGACCCTCAGCTACATGAAGGAGGTATTGAAAACACATTTTCTGAGACACGTACATGAGTAATAATGTGAAATAGTCAGAAAGATGTAAAAATGCAAGTGCACATACTTTGGTTTAATATTGAAATAAAATAAAATATAATAGGTAGCCTGTTTTACATTACATTTGGATACCCCCAGGGGTTCAGAATAACTACAAGTTGAATGGTTTTGAATTCATAAAATAATAAAATGAACATGGTATTTTGTTTACTCTCATCCACATGCATTTTTTCCTCACAAATTCTTACAATCATTGAAAATGCCCATATGGGGTCACTGAAATTATTCTGTCATATTGTACTTCCAAAAGCCACCACTAAATAGCAGTCCCTTCTTTTTTAACTCTGAGGATTATTTATTTTATTTATTTCTTCATGGGGTGTCTTGAATAGGGGGTGCCTTTATTTCCTTTGGAATTCCCTATATGTGCCATATCTGTAAGTGGTAGAGATTATAACAGGGATGTGTCCAGTCTTCCTTTGGATGTTTATATCCACAGATGACACTCTACAAAACATTGCATAGGCCCACATTTGACCATGGCTACCGTACCATTATATCAAGTTATCATATAGGCCTAGTAATTCCACTAAAACTATGCAAAATAATAAATAGTATCATTGAATAGCTTTTAAGCTACACTTACCCTATTTTACATATGGGTCGATTCCATCCTGATACTTTTCATCGTCTGAATGTTCAGACCCATTTTCAATATCCTCGCTCTCCATAATAATTTATTTCACTTCTTTCGCCGTTTGGCCGTTTCATTTTTTTCAAAACAATTGCTGGTAGCAACTGAATGCGTCTTCAATGCAATCCAAGCGCATAATTACTTTATTGGGAGCTTGGTGCGACACGTGCCTCTCCCCCTGGCGCTCTCGCTACCTCTTTCTCTATCTTTGTTTTTTGGAGGGGGGGGGGGTGACATGGATAGACTTCGCATTGGATTGGTTTATGTATTGTATACTTTTAAACAACAGAAAAATATAAAGTATAATTAATTAGAGCTGCTGCTGAAATCCTGAAGGTGACAGGTGATCAATATTTGTGATTACGATTGCGGGGCTTCTGGTTTCCGAAAGTACACAAACGAGAAGTTGTTATTTGCAGCAGAATATCCATAACCTGGAAGAAGAATGAAGCATTTAACTTCAATCGTTACGGAGCTGTGAATACAAAGATTTTTCGCTTAGAGGGTTAAATAAAGTTCAAGTACATTTCCCTGGTATACTTGATGTAGTAAGTATACTATATCAATGTACTATGAATATACTTCTAAGTGTACTATTTTAATACTTCTTGGAACTAAATTGGCACTATTTTTTGTTTATAAAAGTATACTTTTAAGTATACTTTAAGTGTAAAAGTAGTACACTGTGAATAAAGAACTAGTTTACATTTAAGTTTTATTTTGTACTGCAACAATAAAAAGTGAACTTATGGGTATACTGTTAGTCTACTAGTAATTTACTGTTAGGAAACTTTTTAGTTTAGGACTATACCCTTAAGTAATAAGTATACTCTCAGTAAACTACCAGTTTAATAGTTTATATACTATATAAGTATACTATACAGTGGATATAAAGTCTACACACCCCTGTTAATATGCCAGGTTCTTGTGATGTAAAAGAATGAGACAAGATAAATCATATCAGAACTTGTTTCACCTTTAATGTGACTTATAACGCGAACAATTCAATTGAAAAACAAACTGAAATCTTTGAGGGGGAAAAATAAAAAATACAAAACTCACAATAACCTGGTTGCATAAGTGTGAACACCATTAAACTAATACTTTGTTGAAGCACCTTTTTATTATATTACAGCACTCAGTATTTTTGGGTGGGAGTCTATTAGCATGCCACATCTTGACGTGGCAATATTTGCACACTCTTCCTTACAAAAGTGCTCCAGATCTGTCAGATTGCGTCCTGTGCATAGTCCTCTTCAGATCACCCCACAAATGTTCAATTGGATTCAGGTCTGGGGTCTTGCTGGGCCATTCCAAAACATTAATCTTCTTCTGGTGAAGCCATGCTTTTGTGGATTGGATGTGTGCTTTGAGTCATTTTTGTGCTGAAAGGTGAACTTCCTCTTCATCTTCAGCTTTCTAACGGATGCCTGAAGGTTTTATGCCAAAATTGCCTGGTATTAGAAACTTTTTATAATTCCCTCCACCCTGACTAAGGCCCTGGTTCCAGCTGAAGAAAAACAGCCCCAAATCATGATGCTTGATCAGTGTTGTTTTTGTGCAAACATACTTTTTGGAATTATGGCCAAAAGGTACAACCTTGGTTTCATCAGACCATAACACATTTACCCACATCTCAGTACTATGCATTGGCATGAAACCAGACTGGAAAACGTCATAAAGCTGGTTAGCCCTGAGGTGCGAGTGAAATTGAGTTGCTACAATCTTCTTTAGGACTTTAGATAAGAATGGGAGTTTGGAAATAGGCCTGTAGTTGGAAAGGTCATGGGACAGTTTCTTGAGCAAGGGGGAGATTGCTGCCATCTTGAAGAGTGACGGTACCTGCCCAGTGTGCAGGGACTTGTTGAACAAACAAGTAACAAAATGAAGAGTGGCTGAGCATTTTTTAAATAGTGATTTTGGAATAGGGTCAAGAGGGCTGCTAGAAGATTTCATTTGATTTCCAGAACAGTAGCAGGTGTAACCAGAGCAAATTCGCAGATATGGATGGTTGGGAAGGAGCCTGAGAGGGAATAGGGTTACAGGATCGAATGTTTCCTCTTATGTTGTACATTTTATTCTTAACGAATTCATCAAATGTATTGAATGTTCAGTGGTTGCATTGAGAGGACCAGAGTCTGTAGGTGGGTGGAGGCGACTGATGGTGTTAAAGTCTTGGGATTATCTGTGCCATTCTCAATCAAAGAAGAGGATAAACTTGAGCGGGCTGCTTTTAATGCTTTAAAATAACAATGCTGGTGGTCTTTATAGGCCAGTAGGTGGACAGTTAAGCCAGTGTTTCTCCACCGACGTTCTATCTTGTGGCAGTGTGTCCATGCTGCGCAGCTCCTCTATGAACCACGGGGAAGGCTGTTGGAATGATACTTGACAGGATTTTACAGGGGCAAGAATGTTTAAGGTGTTACTCAATGTGCTGTTATACAGGTCAACCATCTCATCAGAGATGGACTTGTGACAGACAGAATGTAGGGCAGGCTGTACTGACTCCCAATTGACCATATTAGTTGTGTGATATTCCAGCAGGTCTAGTTTTATTAGAATTACACAAATTTTCCAGTCTTTTGTTGCCTCTGTCCCAACTTCTTTCAAATATGCATCAAATTGAAAGTGTGCCTATATTTTTGAAGATATAACAAAATGTCTCAGTTTCAATATTTGATATGTTGTCTCTGTACTATTTTCTATTGAATATAGGGTTTACATGATTCGCATATCATTACATTCAGTTTTTATTTACATTTTACGTCGCGTCTAACGTCTGAATGACTGACAGACTGACTACCAGTTGTACAACTTTTTTGGAAACGGGTTTGTAGCATACATCCTGACGCTAACACTAATATAGGCCAACTTAATCCTTCTACTTTGTTTGTGAATCAGATACTTTGAATCAGATACTGGACATTATTACTGCACTGCCTCATCCCTATCAAACACAATCATGTTTACTTTCTTAAGCCTGCCTGGCCTCCAATCTCCTCTCCTTTGAACAGACTCTAAATTAATTTCACATTAAACAGAATTATCCAATGAGGTAAAGGAAAAGGGTCTTTATTCTCCATGCTTAAGGGTGTCAATTGATTTCAAACACTGAGCGGAAGCATTCATATATAAAATAACGGAATAGTCAAGTATAAGCATAAAAGTAACTTATACAAGCCTGCTTTTGGAAACAAGACTTAAATAAAAGATCACAGCTTCAAGTTGTTGAATATCCAATTTAAAAGAGCATCAATCTCATTGCCCTGACAAGTAATTGTATTTATCATATCTATTTCTTACTTTAGAGAAACACTGAAACACTCTTGTTGCTTGTTTTGTAAAAGCCCTTTGTGACAAATGCTGATGTAAAAAGGACTTTTTAAATCAATTTGATTGGTTGATTTACCTTTTTCCCTGATCCTGCTGCTCCATTGTGTGCTGTTGGTCTTTGTTTTGGTTTACCCAGACGTCACGTTGTTCTGTTTGTCTCTGTTGGTCTTTGTTTTGTTTTACCCAGACGTCACGTTGTTCTGTTTGTCTCTGTTGCTTAGTTTTGTTTTTGTCATGTTTGGTTTCTTTATTATATGTCCTCCGTTCTCCTTGAGCCTTTGTCCTGCCTCCATCCTTCCACGTGTAAGCAGTAACACAATGAGAGTTACTGGGGGATAAAATGGGAGGGAAATAACTAGAATAATGGCTTTGAGATTGGCATATTGTTTAGAAGGGGATCTCCCCTCACCAGATTAGTTAAAGTGCTCATTAAAATAACAAAGAATGTCACTTTTCATTTACTGCAAACAGGTCCTTCTGTACACATTATGCTAATTCATTAGAATTACTGTTACCAGATTAATAGCAATCCAACACATTCAGGTTATCAGTGGTAACAGACAAAACAAATTCAGACTTGGCCTTCCTGAGAAAGTACATAGTTAAGAATGATTCTGGTATCATATAACACCATGCGCCTTCAGACATATTAACATGGAAAGGACATTTCACCCAAACATGATGTTAGGTTCAAGCATATTTTTTTTTTTTACTTTTTCCAGGTTTTCCCTGTAAAGGGTTAAAATGCATCATAAGGTCACCACTGCTTCTAAAATTAGTCTCTGTGGGAAGAATGAGCTAAACACTGGAGCTGTCGGGTGAGAGATTTACTTTTGTCATGGATTGTTAGTAATGTTATTCTTTTAAAATCAATTGGGAAAAACTGCTTAGTGTATTTTACTTAATGGATCACAAAATGGTGATCAAAGGTGTTTCTGTGATCAAAGGTGTTTGAAAGGTAAGAACTGAACGATCAGGTTATACTCTTGGTATTAATGTGTATCACGTCTAACTGTTGAAATGAAGACTCCTGACCTTATGTAGGTAAAAGTAGCAACTCTTGTTACTATTGTTTGGTCAGGGTTCATCAGGGGAGACCCGACTCCCCAGTACCCAGCTGTCTGTCTATGAAGAGTGACAGGTCCATGGGTCCACCTATACATTTTAGGAAGGGAGACTCATCTCAACCATGGTAAGAACTGAAGGATCAGGGTCCTCTTAGTATGGACATAATTATAATTACAGTGTATACATTGTATTATTTGACTACGTTTGGTCAGGGTCCATCCAGTGAGACCAGACACCCTTGTACCCAGGTGTGTGTCCATGGAGAGTGAAAAGTCTATGAATCAGTCAATCAACTTCAGGGAGGGAGAAATTTCTACTGAACTATGGTAAGAACTGAAGTATCAAGGTCCTCTTCATGTGGGATCTTTGTGTGGACCATGATTGGTTCGGATCTCTATGGTTGATCCATGTTTAGCCAGGGTCCATCTGTTAAGTTGGTTACCAAACAAGGTGAACAACTGAAGCACCAAAGTCTCCTTTTGATAAAGGTCCCCTTCACCCTCAGGTGGTATTGATACAGGTCACTTCCACCCTCTGGTGGTATTGATACAGGTCACCTCCACCCTCTGGTGGTATTGATACAGGTCACCTCCACCCTCTGGTGGTTTTGATACAGGTCCCCTCCACCCTGTGGTGGTATTGATACAGGTCCCCTCCACCCTCTGGTGGCATTAATACCGGTCTCCTCCACTTTCTGGTGGTGTTGATACAGGTCCCCTCCACCCTGTGGTGGTATTGATACAGGTCACCTCCACCTTCTGGTGGTGTTGATACAGGTCACCTCCACCCTCTGGTGGTATTGATACAGGTCCCCTCCACCCTCTGGTGGCATTAATACCGTTCTCCTCCACCTTCTGGTGGTGTTGATACAGATCCCCTCCACACACTGGTGGTATTGATACATGTCCCCTCCACCCTCTGGTGGTATTGATATCGGTCCCCTCCACCCTCAGGTGGTTTTGATACAGGTCACCTCCACCCTCTGGTGGTATTGATACAGGTCCCCTCCACCCTCAGGTGGTTTTGATACAGGTCACCTTCACCCTCTGGTGGTATTGATACAGGTCCCCTCCACCCTCTGGTGGTGTTGATACAGGTCCCCTCCACCCTCTGGTGGTATTGATATCGGTCCCCTCCACACAAAGAAGTTTCAATGGTTAGAACTGAAGTATCAGGTTCTACTATTGGTATTAACGTGTATCACATCTGTTTAAATGAAGACCCATGTACTTAGTAGTAGTAAAAGTACCTAATTGTTGTTACTGTGGTTTGATCAGGGTTCATCAGGAGAGACCAGACTCCCCTGTACCCAGTTGTCTATCTATGAAGAGTGACTGGTCTATGGATCATCCAAACAGCTTCAGGAAGGAAGACATTTCTACTGAACTACGGTAAGAACTGAAGGATCAAGGTCCTCTTAGTGTGGACTATGGTTGGTTAGGATCTCTATGGTTGATCCATAGACCTGACAGTGGTTGGTCAGGGTCCATCTGTTCATTTGTTTACGTTTATATGCTACTGTTTATATGCTACTGCAGATGACACCCAGATGTATGTAGCTCTCATCTAGTGATTGTAGACCCAGAGACTCACTCAGACTCACCAGGGCCTTGAACAAATCAGTGATTGTGTGTGCCAAAAAATTCTTCAACTAAATATTGATAAATCTGAAATAATTTTCATTGGTGGCAAAGACACAAGACTGACTGTGAGTAATTACCTTGACACACTGTCCCTGAGGACTAAAAGCCAAGTTAAAAATGTTGGGGTAATTATCTATTACTATCTGATTTTTAATAGCAAAATAAAATTAACAACAAAATCAGCCTATTATCACCCTAAAAAACAAAAAACAAAAACAGCTGGAATTAGAGGATTCATGACCAAACAAGATCTAGAGAAATGTATCCACACTTTTATCTCCAGTTGGTTGGACTACTGTAATTGGCCTGTTTTCAGGTCTCTCTAAAAAGCCCTTAGAAAATTCCAGCTCATTAAGAACTCTGTTGCTTGAGTTCTAACAAAAACAGAGAGCCAAATACATTACATCAGTTCTCTGTACTGGCTTCCTGTATCTCATATAATACATTTTGAGATATTGTTACCCATCTATAAGTCACTGAATCGTTCAGGGCCAAGTTACATCTCAGAACTACTCTCTCAGTATGAACCCTCTAGACCCCTCAGGTCATCAGGGTCTGGTCTGCTAACTGTTCCCAGAGTAAGGACAAAGGTTGCCGAGGCAGGTTTTAGACATTATTCTGCGCACAGTTAGGACACAGTTCCAGAACAACACTGACCATTTTCTATCTGTGCTAAAAACCTTTATGTTATATTATTTTCTAAAGTAAAGCTTCACTTGCCTTGCCTAGATTAAAAAGGTTCTGTATGATGGTTTGTATGATACCAAAATATTACATTATTGCTCTATGTTAAAAAAGTTGTTTGACAAGACTGACGTTTAGTTTAAAAAAGGAATAATAACATAGTGAAGTCTGTAGTTTGGTGTTATAGGTATACCTTGACAAAAATATGTATTTTAAGAATATGTTAATTAGTCCAGTGATAATGCCATTCCAAAATAAATTGCACTTTCACTTGTCAATTCAGAGAAGTACATAGAAAATTGTAAAATGATGACAAAAGCATAGTTTTTTGGTCAAATATAACTTTAAGGCTTCTATTCCATGTTTTAACAAGATGTATTTTACTTTTACTGGATGTTTGAATTTAGAATATATACAGTGGGGAGAACAAATATTTGATACACTGCTGATTTTGCAGGTTTTCCCACTTACAAAGGTACTCTCCAACTGTGAGTGACGGAATCTAAAACAAAAATCTAGAAAATCACCTTTTTAAGTAATTAATTTGCATTGTATTGCATGACATAAGTATTTGATACATCAGAAAAGCAGAATTTTTTATTTGGTACGGAAACCTTTGTTTGCAATTACAGAGATCATACGTTTCCTGTAGTTCTTGACCCAGTTTACACACACTGCAGCAGGTATTTTGGCCCACTCCTCCATACAGACCTTCTCCAGATCCTTCAGGTTTCGGGGCTGTCGCTGGGCAATACAGACTTTCAGCTCCTTCCAAAGATTTTCTATTGGGTTCAGGCCACTCCAGGACTTTGAGATGCTTCTTACAGAGCCACTCCTTAGTTGCCCTGGCTGTGTGTTTCAGGTCGTTGTCATGCTCGAAGACCCAGCCACGACCCATCTTCAATGCTCTTACTATAGGAAGGAGGTTGTTGGCCAATATCTCGCAATACATGGCCTTATCCATCCTCCCCTCAATACGGTGCAGTCGTCCTGTTCCTTTTGCTGAAAAACTTCCCCAAAGAATGATGTTTCCACCTACATTCTTCACGGTTGGGATGGTGTTCTTGGGGTTGTACTCATCCTTCTTCTTCCTCCAAACACAGCGAGTGGAGTTTAGACCAAAAAGAGACCAAGGGAGAATGACGTCATCTTGAACTTCTTCCATTTTCTAATAATTGCGCCAACAGTTGTTGCCTTCTCACCAAGCTGCTTGCCTATTGTCCTGTAGCCCATCCCAGCCTTGTGCAGGTCTACAATTTTATCCCTGATGTCGTAACACAGCTCTCTGGTCTTGGCCATTGTGGACAGGTGTCTTTTATACAGGTAACAAGTTCAAACAGGTGCAGTTAATACAGGTAATGAGTGGAGAACAGGAGGGCTTCTTAAAGAAAAACTAACAGGCCTGTTAGTTCTTACTGGTTGGAAGGTGATGAAATGCTTATGTCATGCAATAAAATGCAAATTAATTATTTAAAAATCATACAATGTGATATTCTGGATCTTTGTTTTAGATTCCGTCTCTCACAGTTGACGTGTACCTATGATAAAAATTACAGACCTCTAGATTCTTTGTAAGTAGGAAAACCTGCAAAATTGGCAGTGTATCAAATACTTGTTCTCCCCACTGTATATTCTAAATTCAAAACATCCAGTAAAAGAAGAAATGAAAATACATCTTGTTAAATGCTAATGTGCTAAGTTGCCAGACTTATTTGTCATTCCATTTCTTTTCATTACAAAATATTTCAACTGCACCCAAACGTGTAATCTCCATTTCACATCAGACCAATAAAAATGTATAAAAAAAGTGGTTGACAAATGGCTGTCTGCTCCTCTTTCAACAGTATGGATAATGTTGGAGATTTCAGGGTGAAGTCAGCACCAAAAGAATGTGAGTTTTTATTTATTTATCCATCTTTTCTTCCTTATCCATCTGTCCTAATTTTAATTCTGATCAAAACTCACTATGAGACTACAGGCACAGAGAAGAGTTTGAACAGTGACACACATTATTATTATTTTTATTATTATTGGCTTATTATTATTATTGGGTTTTATCATTATTATTATTATTATTATTAGTAGTAGTAGTAGTAGCAGTAGTAGTAGCAGTATACAGGGACTTTGTATGTATATATAACCTTCACCATGTTTAACAGAGGTAGTATAAATGAACATAACACTACCTAGTGTACACAGTGTTTCACAGATGAGGTGGTATACTTCAACATAATGCCAACTCCACTAAGTTTCCTAGCCACTTTGTTCTTGTGGCTTACGAGTGGTTTGAATGATGTGGTAAACCCTCTGAAGTTATGCCAGTCTATTCTTCTGCATATGTTGGTCATTGACAAATGTTTGCCTTCCTCTTGGAGTCTGTTAGACTGTTATTTGTCTCTTTCTTCACCACTGAAAACATAATTTGGTCACTACAGTCATCTGCCTTGGTCCACCAGGTCATTTTCCCTGAGCTCACTAAAGTTTCATTCTTCTTAATTTACCAAACAGTTGTTTTTGTCATGGTCAATGTTCTGGCTATTTCTCTGATCGATTTATTCTGATTTGTCTGCATCATGAAGGCCAGCTTGATCTTCTTTATTCCTCATGTTGTCAACAACCAGTAACCAAATCAAATCTAGACATTGAAAGCTATCTATGTATTTTGTCTTTTTATTTTACTGTTATTTAATTTACCGGATAAGTCACTTTAGAACCAATTCTCATTTTGTAAGATGATGTGGGGAAGTCATTACAGTACACAAAACATCATGTACAAATTTTAATATCAACACAAATAGACAAACTCATTTAACGGCAATAAATTAATTGGGACAAAATATACTTTATTCAAAAGTAAAAAATCAGAGTCAGTTCGCGGAGCAACTCTCCGTCTCAGATCTCTATCTTTATACAGTTCCATCCTTTCACAACATATTATCTGATGTCAATAGATCTTTGTTCTCTGAAATCAAAAAGATACAGTGGATCCCCCAACTGTTTAGGAAGCAACAGTCACTGATTTCCCCCTTTGAAATTAGTGACTGTTGCTATACTACTCGTGTTGCTTCACGTCCAATGGTAGCGTCCAGGCTTCACAAAACGTTGAGGTTCATCTCTTGACGGCTGATGTGCGTGTTCATTTTGTATTTTGAATTGAAATAATAAGAAATGGAATGATTTTGGGCGGACGGATCGGGTGTATTGACTCATTAAAAATCTCATACCTATAATGGTAAATCATGTTGGACTAATCTCTAAGGAAAAATTACAGATTTACATTATGTTTCAGCTCTGTGGGCTTCTGTTACTACTTTCGCCAGGAGTGACGTTTTTAATCCACTAGCAGCAACTTAATAGTTGTGAAAAACCTAAAGAAAGATTTTATACTTACCCATTATTAAAAAATAATGTTCTTTGCCTGGTTTTCTCTGATTTAAAAGAAACATGCTCTGTGTACAAATGAAAACGTCAGGTGGACGTGACGCTGATGGAAATGCAACACATATATAGTGTAGACAGTTCCACAGAGGGCAGAGTGTCTGCAGGTTTTTGCTCTTACCTTGTACTTGATTGACTAATTACGTTACTAATTGGTTAGTTTCTACCTTCACCTGGTTGTTTATGTCTGAACTGGAAACCAAAAACCCAAAGACACTCGGCCCTCCGTGGAACTGTTTGGACACCCCTGCTGTAGATCCATCGTAAGTTAAAACAAACATATCTGTATATCTACCAGAGCACAGGTTACTATTACAATAGAAGATGTCATGCAGGCTGAGGTAAAGCAGGCATTTATACCTAAAAGGGACTTCTGAAGACGTTTGTACCAATGAGTCTGGTTGAGTGTGTATGGAAGGCCAAATAACCAGTGTAAAGGTCTCAGTGTTTAATTTGGGAAGAGGGCAGAAGTTAAAAACCAGGGTCATAGATTGGCAAGATGGTCATTTTCAAGTGGAAGCATTTGTGGATGCCTTATTGCAGAAAAATAAACAAATTCTGGATTTACCTTAAAGCCCCGTGCACACTGCCCGCACACTAGCGCTACAAAGAATTACACTCCCATTCATTTCCAATAAGAGACAGCAAATCACGGCGACAGTTGGCGGAGCTACTCTCTGAGACAGAATCTCCCAGCGACAGCGTCTGTTGAGAGTTGAGAAATGTTGAGCTTCATGCTAATTTCCAACGAGCGGGCAGTGACGGAGTTCGGCGACTACCGATGGCAGGGCAGATGTTCCCTGCTTCTTAAAGTCCCTTCTTTTTTCTACTCGCTAGCTAAAAACTCGCTCCCTGGCAAATAATAAATTATAAGAAACGTATAATTGTGGTGTCCAGTTTCCCCATTATACAGCTTAGAAAAGAGACCACTGCACCTTTTTCAGTGTGCACGCTAGGGAAGGCTCAGCGACAGCGTGCCAGAGATTGTGTGATTTGCGAGTTGAGCAGGCAGTGTGTAGGTAGGGTAAGACTGCAGGTGGGCGATATGAATTATATCGGAGTGAGCACTCAAGCCAAATAGCAGATATTAGTTGGTGCTGACAAACTTCAACTCAGTCCCCTCTAGAGCAAGGATGTTGGCGGGCAGGCTGGTTGTGGAAGGCTTCGACAGTAAAAGCCATGTTGGATATAAAGTTATCTTGTTTGGAGGACAGCACAGTGTTCAGTGAGGAGCTAGTTGTTTACCAGATAGGTGGAGGGAGTTACAGGCAGCAAGGCCAACCACATTTTGGAGTTTACTGTATGTGATGCTGTCGTCAGACATGTTTTCATAGCAACCAGAAATGGGAATTGAAAGTTCTGATCTTTTTATAAAGGATAAAGAACAAGGAAGTGGGGAATAAAGTAAGAGAGGGAGAGAAGGTAATGCATCCAGCATGACATTGTTCTCTGTTAATCACTTCTCTAATAGTGGATAAGGTCATTTACATACGGGATTTTGTTAATCAGTTTTAATATTTAATTAATATTGTAGTTTAAGGCTACTAATATCCATCTCATTATTTTCCTATAGCTCAAACTCTTCAGAGGATCCAACAAGACATTAAGACTAAACTAAAACAGAGATATGAAATATTATTTGAAGGAATCGGACTGCACGAAAACCAAACTCTCTTAAACAACATCTACACAGACCTCTACATTACAGAGGGTGAAAGTGGAGAGGTCAATAAACAACATGAGGTGAGACAGATCGAGATGGCATCCAAGAGACAAACCACATCAGAGACACCAATCACTTGCAATGACATTTTCAAGCCAAGACAACAACATGAGATGCAATATTGGAGCCCGGCTCTCTTGATCAGAAAAACAACATCTATATCATTGAACCATGAAAACATGTTCTCAGACAGGACTAGATCATCACAAGAGCATGAGTCAAAATCACCTCTGGTCCATTTACATGGTCACGACAAACATATCAAAAAGAAAGGTTTGAGGAACTTGACTAAAGGAATCGCTGGTATTGGAAAAACAGTCTCTGTGCAGAAGGTCATCCTTGACTGGGCAGAAGGAAAAGTGAATCAGGAAATTGATTTCATATTTCCTATTCCTTTCCGTGATTTAAACATGAAAAAGGACCAATGTAGTCTAATGCAACTTCTTACTCACTACTTCCCAGAGCTAAAAGAGATTGATAGAATTGAAAATGGTTTAACCAAAACTGTTTTTATTTTTGATGGTCTGGATGAGTGTCGACTTCCTCTAGACTTTAAAAACAATAAGAAGTGCTGTGATGTCACAGAACCAACCTCAGTGGACGTTTTGCTGACAAACCTTATTGAGGGGAATCTGCTTCCATCTGCTCTCCTCTGGATAACCACACGACCTGCAGCAGCCAATCGGATCCCTCCTGAGTGTGTTGACCAGGTGTCAGAGATACGAGGGTTCAATGAGCAACAGAAAGAGGAATACTTCAGGAAGAAAATTGCAGACCAGAATCTGGCAAATGAAATCATCAACCACATAAAAACATCCAGAAGCCTCCACATCATGTGTCACATACCAGTCTTCTGTTGGATATCAGCCACTGTCCTTGAGTTGATGCTGAAAGAAGCAGAGGAAGATGAAATCCCCAAAACTTTGACTCAAATGTACGAACATTTCCTACTCATTCAAACCAGTATGAAAAACAAAAAGTACAACAAATCCATAGAAACAAATCCAAAGGAACTGTCTCAGTCAGACAAAGACATGATCCTGAAGTTGTCAAAGCTGGCTTTCCAACAGCTTCAGAAGGGCAACCTGGTCTTCTATGAAAAGGACCTGAGAGAGTGTGGCATTGATGTCTCAGAGGCATCAGAGTACTCAGCACTGTGTACAGAGATTTTTAAAGAAGAATCTGGGCTTTACCAAGAGAAGGTCTTTAGCTTTGTTCATCTTAGCATTCAGGAGTTTCTAGCAGCAGTACATGCTCTAGAATCTTGTCTGGGCAAAGAAGAAGAGGTTTGTCCCCGAACAGTAATCACTAAGTCTCCATTCCAACATGATGATGGTGATGGTTTAGTCAGACATTCCTTATTCCACCATTATGATGAAAATGATGAAGTGAGAAATTCAGACAAGTTATCAGTCTTGTACAGCAGCGCAGTAGACAAAGCCTTGAAAAGTGAGAACGGACACCTGGACCTGTTTCTCCGCTTCCTTCTCGGTCTCTCGCTGGAGTCCAATCAGAATCTTTTACAAGGCCTTCTGACACGGACAGGAAGTACAACACAAAATAATGAAGAAACAGTTAAGAGAACAGTAGAGTATCTTTCACAGATGATCAAGATGGAATCCTCACCAGAAAGGATCATCAACTTGTTCCACTGTCTGACTGAAATTGGTGCCAACTCTCTAGTTGAAGAAATGCAGACCTCCCTGCAATCAGGTACTCTTTCTGAAACAGAGCTTGAACCTCACCAATGTTCAGCTCTGGCCTACCTGTTACTGATGTCAGAAGAGGTACTGGAAGAGTTTGACATGAAGACATACAAAACATCAGAGGAAGGTCACCGGAGGTTGCTGCCGGTAGTGAAAACCTGCAAGAGAGCAATGTAAGTTCTGGTAATGTTTTGATATAAACAGTATAATTATTCTGAATAATGTCAAATATTATATCCAGTCTCCAGACTGTAACATCAGATCTTATTGCTTTAAGACTTTTGAAAATGATCAACTTCAGTTAATTAACTTCATATGCACAATTAAACACACTTTTTCTAAAATCAGCATCTCTACGTGTAGGGCTGCATTTCCATTCCGGTGTCTGTTAAATTCCAACACCGGCACGCCTAATTTCCTTAGTCAGGTACTGATTGGGTGATTACCTGAACCAAATCTAATTTAACGAGGAAAAGTATGAAAACCACTACTGTGGTCATCACTGTCCTCATTCAATAGGACCAACTGGATGGCAAAAACAGTGCAAGTAGTACCTCAAAGGAAATTTTAATAAAATAATAACTATTCAGCATGACAAAAGAGTTGAAAAGAAAAGCTTTGAGTGAAGAAAAGAAGAGTTCAATTCTGGCTTTACAGGCAGAGGGATACAGTGAATGTCAGGTTGCTTCCATCCTGAAAATTTCATCAACTAATTTGAATGTCAGTCAACAACCGTAGGATAACATTAGTGACCTACAAAAAGAATGGCAAACAGCAGCTGGGGTGAAATGCACAGTGAGGACAGTTCGAAACAGGCTCTTAAGGGGCAGGGCTGAAGTCGTGCAAAGCTACAAGTCTGCAAAAGACCATAAGGGTTGAACCGTAGAGGAATGGAGTAAGATCATCTTCTCTGACGAGTCAAATTTTCTGATTTGCCCAACACCTTGTCTTCTAATGGTTAAACGGAGACCACAGTGTCTCGCACCCACTGTGAATTTTGGTTGCGGATCGGTGATGATCTGGGGATTCCTTTAGCAAGGCTGGAATCAGACAAATTTGTCTTTGTGAAAGACGCGTGAATCAAGCCAAATACAAGGTTATCCTGGAAAAACACCTGCTTCCTTCTGCTCCGACAATGTTCCCAAACTCTGAGAATTGTTTTTTCCAGCAGGACAATGCTCCATGCCACACATGGAGAATTATTGTGCCAGGAGTGGCATAAAGTCAGCAGTGTTACAGACTGGAGAGTATGACAAGACGCATGAAAGCAGTGATAAAAAAACTGGGTTATTCCACTAAATATTGATTTCTGAACTCTTCCAAGTTAAAACATTAATATATTGTTGTTGAAAAATTAATATGAATTTGTTTTCGTTGCATTATGTGATGTCTGAAAACAATTCATATTGTATTTGGTTATTTTGACCAGTTGTTATTTTTTACTAATAAATACTCTAAATGACAATATTTTTATTTGGAATTTGGGAGTAATGTGGTCAGTAGTTTACAGAATAAAACTAAACTGTTCATTTTACTCAAACACATACCTATGAATAGTAAAACCAGAGAAACTGATAATTTCGCAGTGGTCTCTTAATTTCTTCCAGAGATGTATTTCTTCGGTATGGCCGATTAATTCTGGCTGATGTCAAGTTTTCATAACAATTAGTAATTGGCCCTTTTGGGCACCGATTGTGTCATAGATTGTGCCAATTTAAGTTGTTAGCTATCATTTAAATAAAAAATCAAAAAATGTAATCTATAAAAAACAATCAAACTTCACATAATTACTAGTTAACTAAGCATTGTTGATGATATTATATTAAAGAAAAGTTTACAAAACAGTGATGGAATCTATAGAGGCTTTGGGCTGTCACGATTATGCAATTTTGTCACTCAAATAATTGCTTTTCATGATTTAATTGTCTCTAGTGTTAATTTTATGCCACTATTATAATGTAAGTCTCATAATATTGTAAGAATTAACATGGTGGATCTGGAGATGGTTCTTCAGATCTGTTGTGTTTGCACTTTTAATCACAATCTTTCTGGAGAAAATCCAACAATAAGGCTCCTGCAAATAATTGCTAAATTTGGCTTAAAACCTTACTACACACAAAGTGGTGCAGTTGTGTTTGGCTTTTGGAACTACCACTAAATCCATGTTGTTTACAATTGCTCTTTATTAATGCAACAGCAAAACAATGACAATAAAATGTTCCTGCACGTCGTAACATTTCACCTCTCGCTCTGCCGCACATATTATTACAGGCTAGTAATTTGAAATAGCTCATTCTAAAACTATTATGTAGGCCTTTCTGACATAGCAAAACGTGTTTCACCGGTCAGTTGATTAATTCAGTTAAGCATGTACAATGATATTAATTTATAGAAGCAATTTTAAAGTTATCCCGAACTATTATTCTGTTTGTGACATGATAGTATCTCTCCAGACTGTCAGGTTGTAGAATCACTGAGGAAGGCTGTGTTTCTCTGGTCTCAGTTCTGAAATCAAACCCCTCACATTTGAAAGAGCTGGATCTGAGCTACAATCATCCAGAGATTTATGGAGTGAATAAGCTCTCTGATTTACTGAAGGATCCACAATGTAGACTGCAGACTCTGAGGTGAGTAATAGTTTATTTTTAATACATCATAGTGATGATTATTATGATAACACAATTAGTGCTGTCAAACGATTCAAATAGTTAATCATGATTTATTGCATAAATATCTCTAGATAATCGCTATTAATTGCAATTTCAGAATCTGTTAAAATGTGGTCCTAAATAAAAAATAATCTGTTTAAAAAGATGGGTATTATGTTAAAGACAATAAAATGAAATGAAATAGTACAAAGACAACATATCCAATGTTCAAACTGAGAAATGTTATTGTTTTTGGAAAAATACATGCTCATTTTGAATCCGATGTTAGCAACATGTTTAAAAATTTTGGACAGGGGCATGTTTACCAGTGAATCCCCTCTTCTTTTAACAATACTCTGTAAGCATTTGGGAACTGAAGGGACCAATTGCTCTTGTTTCGGAAGTGAAATGTTTTACCATTCTAGCTTGATATAGGATTGCAGCTCCTCAAAAGTTCAGGGTCTCCTTTATCGTATTTTTGGTGCAGGCAGGTCAGTTTATCACCCGGACTCTTTTACTACGGAACCGTACTGTTGTAATATGTGCAGAATGTGGTTTGGCATTGTCTTGTTGAAATAAGCAACGCCTTCCATAAAAATGACGTTGTCTGGATGGCAACATATGTAGCTCCAAAACCTGTATATACACTCACCTAAAGGATTATTAGGAACACCATACTGATAACGTGTTTGACCCCCTTTCGCCTTCAGAACTGCCTTAATTCTACATGGCATTGATTCAACAAGGTGCTGAAAGCATTCTTTAGAAATGTTGGCCCATATTGATAGAATAGCATCTTGCAGTTGATGGAGATTTGTGGGATGCACATCCAGGGCACGAAGCTCCTGTTCCACCACATCCCAAAGATGCTCTATTGGGTTGAGATCTGGTGACTGTGGGGGCCGCTTCAGTACAGTGAACTCATTGTCATGTTCAAGAAACTAATTTGAAATTATTCAAGCTTTGTGAGATGGTGGCGGGGCAGGGCAGGTCTGGAAATCCAGGTGAGACAGGTGAATCTCCCAGGGCAGGTGTGTCTACGCAGAGTAGGGGAAACCACGGAAATACAGGGAGTAAAACGAACCACGCAATAGAGCTGGTACGTTGTGAACCTTCTAAGGCGACTAACCATCCGTCAGGGATGGGACGTCAGGACTCCTCCTAAATACCGCTGGTGATGAGCGGAGCAGGAACAGGTGTGTGATGATGGAGTCGGACCAGCTGGGCACAGGAATCACCTGAGTTAGGACGTCCCGCCCCCCTCACTCGTATCCCGGGAGACCGGAAATGACAGACAACAAAAAACACACAGACAGAAGCAAGTGCACTGGGGAGAAGCTCATTTAGCAATGAGACCAACGGAAAACACAAGTCACGGAAGTGAGGTCTAGACACCACCACGTAATTTTTTAGCATTAGACAACTTTTCCAGTCTTTTGATGCCCCTGTCCTTGCTTTTTTGAAACGTGTTGCTGGCATCAAATTCAAAGTGGGTGTTAGGCGTGGTAAACGAGGAGCCAGAACAGAGAAGTATCTTGACCAAACAGTAAAAACAACAAACACATGGAAGCCTGACGTTGCTCCAAAAATGACAATTATACACAAGGACAAGGGAGCAGAGGGAACATCTATAGTTAAGCCCAAAAGTATTCATACCCATGCCAAATTTAGTTAATTTTGTCTCAGTTTGAACATTTGATATGTTGTTTTTGTACTATTTTCTCTTGACTATAAGGTTTAAATGATTTGCACATCATTGCATTCTGTTTTTCTTAACACTTTAGACAGCATCCTAACTTTTTTGGAAATGGGAATGTATTACATTTTATTGTAAACTAAGAACATTAAATAAATATGGATTTTAAATTAAATTAGTGCTGGGGCTGTCTTTTTCCTAGATCCATTAGAACAGGGTGTGGCATAGCCCTTAAATATCTCCCCTCAAATTATCACAATGACTAGCAGAATCTCTTGCTTTCCCATTTAAATCTAAATAGATTAGCGATAGTTCTACCATCTTTTACCATTGTGCTCTTGATCAAGGCATCAAGTACAATAACAATTATGTTAGGGTTCTGTTTAAAACACCCATCTCTGGAGAATCACAACAATACTTTTTCTGGTATTGCTTTTTTTAGGCTAAAATGTGGTTAGAACAGGGTTCAGGTCAGGGCCTGCAAACAAGTAGCTTTTTTGAATAGTGTTTGGCCACAGCCAAATGAGTGTGTCTTTATTAAATGATTTCCAAATTCCATAAGGTAGGTTACTTAAATAGGCAAAGGCATAGGTTAGGCAAGGTAACCAGAGATGTTTATCCGCAAACATTAATCAGGATCAGATATGCAGCATGGAAGTTGTTAGTTGCACAATTATAATGTGGTTTAGTGGTAAAGCAACCGGCAATGAAATGAATGCCTAGTAAGGCTGGCAACAATCATCAGATAGCTTACCATGCTAATTGCTAAAAGCAACACACAGTGTTTAGTGATCAGTTTGAGAAACAGGTCAGGGGAAATGCACAGCTGTTCTTGTAGATATTCCAATTTCCAACTTGTCCAGTGTTTCATGAGCTGAAATGGAAGATCCCAATGGGGCTAATGAATCTGTCAACTGACTGACTTTCTTTTATGATCTGTAACACAACAACAAATTGTTGCATATGTGTGTAGTATACTAGGAGCAGGGTAAGGAAAACAAATAAACAAACAAAACTATAGTGGAATTGCCCTCAGAAAAAGGCCATTCTGAGCCCATATTACAATATATGGTTTCCTTATTTTTCTATTTGAAATATTCTGGGACTTTAGATTCTTTCCCTGGCGTGTTGGTTCACTGAATAGGCTCACTGCTGCATGCAGGATCATAAATGTTTCAGATAATGTGTGAGATTGTTTTGTTCACAGTTTCCACACATACTGTAGGCTAATAGGTAATATGATGAGTAATTAATGGCTGAAACTGAATAGATTTTACTTTAAGTACGATTTAGTCTAATAATCGTTGCAGTCTTACTTTCCAGGTTTATCAACCATTCAAACTAATCTTCATTTGAACCCTCTGATGTCCACAGATTCAAACCTCTTTTTCAGTTTGTTATCATTCCTGATAAACACACACACACACACACACACACACACACTTACTCTTCTTACATCTACAGTATACAGTGGGGTGAACAAGTATTAGATACACTGCCGATTTTGCAGGTTTTCCTACTTACAAAGCATGTAGAGGTCTGTCATTTTTTTTGATAGGTACACTTCAACTGTGAGAGACAGAATCCAAAACAAAAATCCTGAAAATCACATTTTATGATTTTTGAATAATTAATTAGCATTTTATTGCATGACATAAGTATTTGATCACCTGCCAACCAGTAAGAATTCCGGTTCTCACAGACATGTTAGTTTTTCATTAAGAAGCCCTCCTGTTCTCCACTCATTACCTGTATTAACTGCACCTGTTTGAACTCGTTACCTGTATAAAAGACACCTGTCCACACACTCAATCAAACAAACGCCAACCTCTCCACAATGGCCAAGACCCGAGAGCTGTGTTACGGCATCAGGGATAGAATTGTAGACCTAAACAAGGCTGGGATGGGCTACAGGACAATAGGCAAGCAGCTTGGTGAGAAGGCAATAACTGTTGGTGCAATTATTAGAAAATGGAAGAAGTTCAAGATGACGGTCAATCTCCCTTCGTTCTGGGGCTCCTTGCAAGATCTCACCTCGTGGGGCATCAATGATCATGAGGAAGGTGAGGGATCAGCCCAGAACTACACGGCAGGACCTGGTCAATGACCTGAAGAGAGCTGGGACCACAGTCTCAAAGAAAACCATTAGTAACACAATATGCCGTCATGGATTAAAATCTAGCAGCGCATTCAAGGTCCCCCTGCTCGAACCCTGCGCGTGTCCTTGCATCTGAAGTTTTCCAATGACCATCTGGATGATCCAAAGGAGGAATGGGAGAAGGTCATGTGGTCTGATGAGACAAAAATAGAGCTTTTTGGACTAAACTCCACTTGCCGTGTTTGGAGGAAGAAGGATGAGTTCAACCCCAAGAACACCATCCCACCTGTGAAGCATGGAGATGGAAACATCATTCTTTGGGGATGCTTTTCTGCAAAGGGGACAGGACAACTGCACCATATTGAGGGGAGGATGGATTAGGCCATGTATTGCGAGATATTGGCCAACAACCTCCTTCCTATAGTAAGAGCATTGAAGATGGGTCGTGGCTGGGTCTTCCAGCATGACAACGACCTGAAACACACAGCCAGGGCAACTAAGGAGTGGCTCCGTAAGAAGCATCTCAAGGTCCTGGAATAGCCTAGCCAGTCTCCAGACCTGAACCCAATAGAAAATCTTTGGAAGGAGCTGAAAGTCCGTATTGCCCAGCGACAGCCCCGAAACCTGAAGGATCTGGAGAAGGTCAGTATGGAGGAGTGGGCCAAAATCCCTACTGCAGTGTCTGCAAACCTGGTCAAGAACTACAGAAAATGTATGATCTCTGTAATTGCAAACAAAGGTTTCTGTATGAAATATTAAGTTCTGCTTTTCTGATGTATCAAATACTTATGTCATGCAATAAAATGCTAATTAATTACTTAAAAATCATACATTGTGATTTTCTGGATTTTTGTTTTAGATTCCGTCACTTACAGTTGAAGAGTACCTATGATAAAAATGACAGACATCTACATGGTTTGTAAGTGGGAAATTGGCAAAATCGGCAGTGTATCAAATACTTGTTCTCCCCACTGTATACATTATGTTGACAGAATGCATTGACAATTTTCTATATATTAAGTTACATTCTAGTTTCATGTATTGGCAATGTCAGTTTTAAAAGTTTACAAAGCAATGATGCAATATATAGAGGCTATTCTAAAGTTATTTTGAACTGTTGTTCTCCAGACTGTCACATTGTGGAATCACTGAGGAAGGCTGTGCTTCTCTGGTCTCAGCTCTGAAGTTAAACCCCTCACACCTGAAAGAACTGGATCTGAGTAACAACAATTTGAAGGATAAGGGAGTGGAGAAACTCTCTGCTTTGCTGAAGAAACCACAGTGTAAACTGGAGATTCTGAGGTGAGTCTCCAGTCTAAACAACAACACAACTGACAACACAACAATAAACATGACAACAGAGGGGCAACACAACAAAAGGGGAATACAAACATCTACTGGGCTCTGAGCTGCCAGCAGGTCCAAGCCTCCATCCCTGGTAAAGACCAAACCCTGTCTGACATCCCAGCAGGCCCGGACAACCTGGTTTCATTGGAATATGTAAACTATGTTACGTAAAACTATGGCATTCGATTACGTTATGTTACATAACATAACAATGTGCTAACAAAATGTATTAAACATTACAAATTGGCTAAAACATAACATGTTACGAACGTAAGACAAACGTATCATATTTTACAAACAGTATGAAAACTTGATATATGATATATCATGAATGCTATTAAAACGTATCATATAATATGAATTTACACAAAACATCCAAGCTTTGTTTCAAACTGGCAACATTCAGCTCTGCTGATAGGCGTCATACCCACTGCTCCATACAGGGATCACGGATTTGAAGGGATGAGTAATGACCTTACGAAGATTGCCACAATAAGTAATAAATGCCTTTTAACATTAGTTAACGTTAGGGTTAAGGTTTTCTGTTGGTCCAAGTTAATCCCACATTAGAACTTGTCTGCATTCCACCCTTCCAATGTCCACAGATCCACCATTCATTCCAGGTGTATTGTTATTATAATGTTTCTTTGTGAAGACATCCCTTCATTATAACATGTTGTCTCATAGGGGCTTCCCATCTGCAACATTTCTTCAGGAATTGCCTACTGGGGTGAATGGGTGGAAGTCACACAGGGCTGCCTTGTCATGTTGCTCTCTAGAGACTCCTTTTGGTCGAGTAGCCGACTGCAATCTCAGTCATGGTTGTGAAGCTGGGGAATGTGTTACCCTCATGCGCACATGTATCAGATGAACGTCTTGATTGAGTGAGCAGTGTGGTAAGGATCAGAACGGCTTGGTGAAACATGCTTTTAGCCAATGTCATAATTTAGTTAATATTTTTAGTTAATTCATTTTGATTATCCCGTAATGTCTGTGTGGATGTTGAGACAAGGCAACATAATGTCTTGTCTCAACATCCACAAGTCATAGTAGAGCATTTGAGATCAAGAAATTGGGAGGGGATAACAACAAACTGGTCGAAAAAGCACATTGATATCTGCTATTGACTGACCTTGAACAGTAAGTGCTCATCACACAAGTAAGGAGCTCTAATTCTCAGGTCACTTAAAGCATGTCACGTATGTTTTACATAGAAATATAATTAGAATATGGTCCCGTAATATTAATAATAATTACCAATGCATCTTGCCTTAAAAGTGCAGTAAATCTGGAAGAACTGGCATAGCTCTGACAGCCCTGTGTGTATGTGTTGTTTTTTAATTCTACCTCAGTTGTTGTGGCAGTGTGTACACATGGATCTCCATGTGGAACTTGTTGTCACTCACTGCATAATGTTACTGTTGTGAAAAATGTCAAGAGACAAATTTCCCCCCCAAAAAAACACTACAGTAATTTGTACAGAAGCATTATTATTCTGCAGAGTATTATTTTTATAAACAAACTTACAGAGTGATATTGAAGTTTTGATTGGTAAGAAAAGATTGCATTCAGTCATGATGCAAATCAAATGTAGCAAAAAACAAGGAAATGAAAGCATCTGCACCTATTCAAACATTGACAAGCAAGATACAATCTGGTGATGCAGGAATTCATAGATGATTTAGTTGAGGTGCATGCAGATGCTGATATACTGTAGCCTACCTCACCCAGAGGGTCAGGAAATATTGTTAGGATAAAGGGCAGGTTGAATAAAAATTCAACACTGTTTCTGTTTGCTCCTTGGGGTTTCAGGCTGGGTATTTTGTAAAAACACCTTATGACAACTGCTGATGTAAAAAGGGCATCATACATAATTACATTTATAAGCATAACAATGAATTGATCTGTCACTTCTTAGAGAATTAGATGATAGTACGCCTCTGGAGTAGGCTAAATGTCAGCTGCTAACACGCACCTCTCTATTACATTAAGTGTGAATCTCTTAATGTACCCCAGATTGTTCGTTTGTTTATGGGAACCGGCCAGGGGGACCAGGACCACTTAGGGGTACTGGGTACAAGACTGTTTATTACTAAAGGTTTATGCTGTGTGTTAAGCCAACACTTGTCTGTATGTTACAGTAGCATTTTCTATACTTGTGTGTTCAGAGTTGGAGTGGAATTGAGATTGTAACTTTATCCATATTTTTGCAGAAGGGTTATTAAGAATTCCGGGTGGTTGCAGGTGAAGAAAGGGATTTATATGGATGTGTGACATTAAAAACACAATCACAAAAAGTGTTAATTATCTAGGGCCCTACAGAATGAGGATTTTAAATGTCAGATTAAATTGATTGACTCTCTACAGGTTGTCAGGCTGTCTGGTGACAGAGGAAGGCTGTGCTTCTCTGGTCTCTGCTCTGAAGTCAAACCCCTCACATCTGAAAAAAATTGATCTGAGTAACAATGACCTGAGGGATACAGGGGTTAAGTGTCTCTCTGCTATTTTGGAGGATCCACAATGTAGACTGGAGACTCTGAGGTGAGTAGGATAATAGTTGGTATTTGTCACACTAGTCTAAAACCCCAAATTTGGTCCATCAGGCTCACTTGGGGTGACGATGTCTCATTGTGATTTATTTAGTCCCTACAGTTCTAAAATGTGTGACAGCAGTGAAACAATGTTGAATGTTTGGGGTTTGTTTTTCTTTCATCCCTCCTTCCCTTTATTTTTCTTCCATGTGATTTTTACTCTGCGACTACTAATGTCAATACAACAGGTTATTGGTCCTGTTTGCCCTTTAATCATATTCTGATCTCTGAAGTATATAGTTTAACTGTGTCAGAAGCTGTTCTGGTGAAGAGTCCATCCTCTCTCAAGGAGTCTGTTATAGCTCCCCAGCTCTGCAGCCATGTGTTGGAGTTTACCCCGGTGAACGAGAGGGTCGTTTCCCTGCGCCTACGGGTCGGGGATAGGTCTCTCACTGTTGTTTGTGCCTACGGGCCGAACGGCAGTGCAGAGTACCCGACCTTCTTGGAGTCTCTGGGAGGGATGCTGGAAAGTGCTCCGACTGGGGACTCTATCGTTCTACTGGGGGACTTCAACGCCCACGTGGGCAACGACAGTGACACCTGGAGGGGCGTGATTGGGAGGAACGGCCCCCCTGATCTGAACCCGAGTGGTGTTCAGTTATTGGACTTCTGTGCTATTCACAGTTTGTCCATAACGAACACCATGTTCAAGCATAAGGGTGTCCATCAGTGCACGTGGCACCAGGACACCCTAGGCCGCAGGTCGATGATCGACTTTGTTGTCGTTTCATCTGACCTGCGGCCGTATGTCTTGGACACTCGGGTGAAGAGAGGGGTGGAGCTGTCAACTGATCACCACCTGGTTGTGAGTTGGATCCGATGGCGGGGGAGGAAGCTGGACAGACTCGGCAGGCCCAAGCGTACTGTAAGGGTCTGCTGGGAACGTCTGGCCGAGTCTCCTGTCATAGAGATCTTTAACTCCCACCTCCGGCAGAGCTTTGACTGGATCCCGAGGGAGGCTGGAGATATTGAGTCAGAGTGGACCATGTTCTCCACCGCCATTGTCGAAGCGGCCGCTCGGAGCTGTGGCCGTATGGTCTCCGGTGCCTGTCGAGGCGGCAATCCCCGAACCCGGTGGTGGACACCGGAAGTAAGGGATGCTGTCAAGCTGAAGAAGGAGTCCTATCAGACCTGGTTGGCTTGTGGGACTCCAGAGGCAGCTGACGGGTACCGACAGGCCAAGCGGACTGCAGCCCGGGTGGTTGTGGAGGCAAAAACTCGGGCCTGGGAGGAGTTCGGTGAGGCCATGGAGAAGGACTATCGGCTGGCCTCGAAGAGATTCTGGCAAACCATCCGGCGCCTCAGGAGAGGGAAACAGTGCCCTACCAACGCTGTTTACAGTAGAGGTGGGCAGCTGTTGACCTCAACTGGGGATGTCGTCGGGCGGTGGAAGGTGTACTTCGAGGATCTCCTCAATCCCGCCGTCACGTCTTCCATTGAGGAAGCAGAGGATGAGGGCTCAGAGGTGGACTCGTCCATCACCCGGGCTGAAGTCACCGAGGTGGTTAAGAAACTCCTCGGTGGCAAGGCACCGGGGGTGGATGAGATTTGCCCTGAGTACCTCAAGTCTCTGGATGTTGTGGGGCTGTCTTGGCTGACACGCCTGTGCAACATCGCGTGGCAGTCGGGGACAGTGCCTCTGGGATGGCAGACCGGGGTGGTGGTCCCTCTTTTTAAGAAGGGGGACCGGAGGGTGTGTTCCAACTATAGGGGATCACACTTCTCAGCCTCCCCGGGAAAGTCTATGCCAGGGTTCTCGAGAGGAGAATACGGCCGATAGTAGAACCTCGGATTCAGGAGGAACAGTGTGGTTTTCGTCCAGGCCGTGGAACACTGGACCAGCTCTATACCCTCTACAGGGTGATGGAGGGTTCATGGGAGTTTGCCCAACCAGTCCACATGTGTTTTGTGGATTTGGAGAAGGCATTCGACTGTGTCCGTCGCGGCATCCTGTGGATAGTGCTTCGGGAATATGGGGTCCTGGGTCCTTTGCTAAGGGCTGTCAGGTCCCTGTACGACCGAAGCAGGAGCTTGGTCCGCATTGCCGGCAGTAAGTCAGACTTGTTCCCTGTGCATGTTGGACTCCGGCAGGGCTGCCCTTTGTCACCGGTTCTGTTCGTAATTTTTATGGACAGAATTTCTAGGCGCAGCCAGGGGCCGGAGGGTGTCAGGTTTGGGGACCACACGATTTCGTCTCTGCTCTTTGCGGATGATGTTGTCGTGTTGGCCCCTTCAAGCCAGGACCTTCAGCATGCACTTGGACGGTTTGCAGCCGAGTGTGAAGCGGTGGGGATGAAAATCAGTACCTCCAAATCCGAGGCCATGGTCCTCAGTCGGAAAAGGGTGGCTTGCCCACTTCAGGTTGGTGGAGAGTGCCTGCCTCAAGTGGAGGAGTTTAAGTATCTAGGGGTCCTGTTCACGAGTGAGGGAAGGATGGAACGGGAGATTGACAGACGGATCGGTGCAGCTTCTGCAGTAATGCGGTCGATGTATCGGTCTGTCGTGGTGAAGAAAGAGCTGAGCCGCAAGGCGAAGCTCTCGATTTACCGGTCAATCTACGTTCCTACTCTCACCTATGGTCACGAGCTTTGGGTCATGACCGAAAGGACAAGATCCCGGATACAGGCGGCCGAAATGAGCTTTCTCCGCAGGGTGGCTGGGCGATCCCTTAGAGATAGGGTGAGAAGCTCGGTCACCCAGGAGGAGCTCAGAGTAGAGCCGCTGCTCCTCCCCATCGAGAGGGGTCAGCTGAGGTGGCTTGGGCATCTGTTTCGGATGCCTCCGGAACGCCTTCCTGGGAAGGTGTTCCGGTCCCGTCCCACCGGGAGGAGACCCCGGGGAAGACCTAGGACACACTGGAGGGACTATGTCTCCCGGCTGGCCTGGGAACGCCTCGGTGTCCCCCCGGAAGAGCTGGAGGAAGTGTCTGGGGAGAGGGAAGTCTGGGCATCCCTGCTTAGACTGCTGCCCCCGCGACCCGGCCCCGGATAAGCGGAAGATGATGCTATGCTATGCTATGCTAGAAGCTGTTCTGACTTTAAAACTATTATTAACTGCATATTGTTTCCAAGTTGCCTTTTTGGATGTTTGATGAGGCATTACATTACTCACAGAACGGTAGGGTATATATTAAAAATAAATGTGTACAGGGTCATCCCAAATCCAGCCCCTATGTCCTACACACTTGCTCTGAGTGCCCTTCATGTTGACTTGAGTCTGAGTCACAGAGGGTGACTTCCACAGAGTGGATAGATGTTTAATAAACAGGTCAACATTGGGACACACATACATGGTCCTCTTTTATTTAATGAAATGGGCATACAATTCAAATGTACTGATACCTCATTGTTTTAGAAGATAATAACCTCATTAACAACTGAACATTTAATTTAAGAGCTTTTTTGTTTGGTAAATGTGTCAAGTTTTGAATCCAGGCTAAAGCAAATGCACGTCTCATATAATTAGGCCGGCTTAGCAATAACAGAGTGTCATATAGGATTCCACTTCTCTTGAGGAGGCTGCATCGTTGGATACTCACTAGAAGTGGCCACTGGAGGGTCTAATTAGTTCCTGCATCCTTGACAGTTTTCTGTCCCTCAGCTTTGTGACACTGATGCAAAAGGTGGAAGCTCACCTAAACACACAAATGTTTCAATCCATTTTGTATTCCATTTTTTTCATATTCTTTGCGGGTTCAAAGAAATCTTTGAAAATTCTTCAGTCTTACTGTGGTCATTTAAACAAAAACAAAAAAATGCAATGAAGTATTGATAGGACAGTCCGATGCTCTGTTCAGTTTTTAAAGCACTTGTCATTTAATATGGATTTACTGAGTCATGTTTTAATGTAACTATGAAGTGTGAATGAAGACACTAAAAGAATCTGACATCACATAAACATCTGAAGAATGTTGGAAATTATAGTTTAAAAAAGGGTATGTATATACTACCGTTCAATTAGAAACGTCCTTGTTTCTCCATTTAAAATAACATCATATGGATCAACAATACAGTGTAAACATTGTTAATGTTGTAAATTACATTTGTAGCTGCAATTGTGGATTTGTAATGGAATATCTACGTAGGTGTACAGAGGCCCATTATCAGCAACCATCAGTCCTGTGTTCCAATGGTAAATTGCTAATTCAAGTAAATCATAAAAGGCTAATTTATCATTAGAAAACTATTTTGCAGTTATGTTAGCACAGCTGAAAACTGTTGCTGATTAAAGAAACAATAAATCTTATTTAGACTAGTTGAGTATCTGAATAATCAGCAATTGTGTTTGATTACAGCCTTAAAATGGCCAGAAACAAATAACTTTCTTCTGCACCTCGTCAGTCTTGTAAATGAAGGCTATTCCATGCGAGAAATTGCCAAGAAACTGAAGACCTCATATAATGTTGTCCTACTCCCTTCACAGAACTGCACAAACTGGCTTTAAATACACTGAACAAAATTATAAATGGAATACTTTTGTTTTTGCCCCCATTCATCATGAGCTGAACTCAAAGATCTAAGACTTTCTCTGTGTACACAAAAGGCCTGTTTCTCTTGAATATTGTTCACAAATCTGTCTAAATCTGTGTTAGTACCCACTTCTCCTTTGCCGAGATAATCCATCCACCTCACGGGTGTGGCATATCAAGATGCTGATCAGACAGCATGATTATTGCACAGGTGTGCCTTAGGCTGGCCACAATAAAAGTCCACTCTAAAATGTGCAGTTCCATCACACAGCACAATGCCACAGATGTCGCAAGTTTTGAGGGAGTGTGCATTTGGCATGCTGACTGCTGGAATGTGCACCAGAGCTGTCGCCCGTGAATTTAATGTTAATTTCTCTACCATAAGCCCTCTCCAAAGGCGTTTCAGGGAATTTGGCAGTACATCCAACCAGCCTCACAACCGCAGACCACATGTAACCACACCAGTCCAGGACCTCCACAGCCAGCATCTTCACCTTATGATCAATGATGTCTGAATCTTTGTTTGATTACATGCCTTTTATAAATCTTGTTGCAAAATGCAGGCTCACAATTCTCTCTTGGATGCCTAGTTGCTTTCAATCACCAACCTCTACCTGACACCTAATTCACCAGTTTATGTATTTTCTACAATGGGTTGGTAAAATAGGTTGTGTTGGGGACATGAGTTACAGGCAGTGACATGAGACACTTTCAATTAATGACATCTGTTTCATTTTGTATATGCTATCACACTTTATCCTAAACATTACTATGCATGCGCAGTTTAAAAATAAATGGTAACCTGGGAGGCAAACCCCTGATTCTTACTGATCAATAGTGACTGTGTCACTACTGAGAACTGCTTAATAACTTAACGTATTTCGTATTTTTTTACACATTCTTCAAAGGGTTCAAAAAGCTATCCATATTTGAAAGTGTAGAAACCTTGTTAATGTAAGTAGTTTGTGAAATCATGATCAACTCTATGCAGGCTGTCAGGCTGTCTGGTCACAGAGGAAGGCTGTGGTTCTCTGGTCTCAGCTCTGAAGACAAACCCCTCACACCTGAAAGAGATTAATCTGACCTACAATCACCCTGGAGACTTGGGAGTCAGACTGCTCTCTGCTGGACTGGAGGATCCACACTGGAGACTGGAGGAACTCCAGTAAGTCTTGTATGTTTTCTCTATCAGAAATTAGTTATGTGGTATTAAGTTGGCATGTGGTTTTGCATTATGTAACGTGCCAAATACAGACCTGCCTACCTGTACTCATTTTGCATACTATGAACACAGTTTCAAAGTCAAAGTACACTGAAATGATATCAAGCTGGATAATTGTGAATTTGAGGAAAACACATTATTCATTCATTATTATAATTCAAATATTACTACACCATCAATGTTAATATGTTCAGACATCTTCTGGTCTGACTTTGTTTTCACTTGTAATAACCACAACATAAACATTTCTAATCCTGAACAACTGTAGCTGTGTAGACAATGTTGTTCCTCACTCAAAATATTGTTGAAAAGGAAGGTTTTGAGTTAGGGTTAAGAACAGAAGGGTTAAGATGAATTCCATATTTATGTGTCAAAATCATTATACAATGTTATCTATATGAAATGAATTTAGTACTGATAGCAGTACTTCAGTACCTTAACAAAAAATATTTTAACCGTGATATTGCACAACAAAGCTGAGCATTGCCCCCCGAGATGGAGTCTGTGCCCCCATTTTTATTGCCCCATAATCACTGCAAATGTTATATGAATTAGACATTCTCCCTATTGATGAAAAATGGCCCCTCAGCCATTTCATCCTGTAGCCGTGATTGCTTGCCTCAAGTGACAATATCCAAAGGCAAACATTTCTATATTAACATTTATTAAAACATCAAATAACATTTAATTAATATTTTAAAATATGTTTTGTTAACTGGGCAAAAGTAAAAATATGAAATCAATAATATTGAGCAATTCATTCAATATCAGTGCCAATTGATAGGCCTATTACATTAGAAGTTAACGTATGCTCAGTAAACTAGCTATTAAACAAAATACTACTTATATTAGGCTATATCTTTTTTTATGTTTCAGCATGATTTTGTTAGCATTTTGTTATATTTTACCAATATATTCTCAGGGGTAAAATTCCCCCTAAGGGCATTTTACCCCAAAGGAGAGGGGGCGTTTAGGCCCAAACATGATGACCACAAAAAACAGAACTGCTATAGAAAATGAGTAAGCAGATCCAGCCAAGAAGAGCGAATGTCTCTGACTGAGTCAGTGAGTGAGTGCATGACTGATGAACTCATCCCCCAAAGTGTTTTGGGGGGTGAGTAGGCTAAAACATCGGTGGTTACAAGCTTCAGTAGCTGCATTATAGTAAGTCTAAAGTACAATGAATCTGATTACTTTTATATTAAGAGGCATTAGAAAACATATTGGAATAGCCTATTACTAATTGAACTCCTTCTGCGGGATCAAGTCGGGCCGAGGCCCTCCAAACATGTATTTTTAAAATACAAAGGTTCAACGGTGCTTTGGTGTAAGTGGTGCTAATGTACAGGCTCAGGGGGTGTACCTTTTGCATGCCCTAGTTTGCCTCCATTGGTGGCTATTAGAGACTCAGCGAGCGCTCTCTCTGCCCGGTAGCCTGCAGGTTTTCTAACAGTTACGCTTGTGCACACTCCATCCCTTTCAGTCCTGCCCTTAACCGATCAGCGACACGTCTTTGGCTATGGGCGCATGCCCACCTCCCCCCTGACTGCGACTCAATGCGGCCGTCTGAATGTGGGCGCAGACATGATGTCTCGGGGTGGCCTTCATCACAACGAGTGGCGTCTCCACCCAGACATCGTCTCCCTCATCTGGCAGAGGTTTGGGGAAGCCCGGGTGGACCTATTAACGTCCAGACAGAATGCACACTGTCGCCTGTGGGTTTCCCTTTCCCGGTTGGATCGCCCCCTTCTGGAGGTGGATGCGTTCATGCACCACCCCTAGCCTCAGGGCCTCTTGTACGCATTTCCCCCGCAGCGCTGTATAGCGCGTCTGCTGGCTCGGATAAAGACGGAAGGGCTTCGGGTCATCCTGGTGGCACCCAATCACCCTGCAGTTATCTGGTATGCTAGGGCAGCGTCTACGTCCAAATTGTATTCCTCTCGCTGGAATATGTTTGTGTCGTGGTGCACGCAGAGGTCCGCGTACCCTTGGTGCTGTCCTGTGGAGGAGATTCTGTCATTTCTGCAGTATCTCTTTGATATGGACAGGTCTCCTTCGACCATCCGTGGCGCTCTCTGTGAGCCTCCATTCAAGCCCATATAGCAGTGTTTTCTTAAGCTGCTCTCCCTTAAGACTGCCTTACTTATCGCTATGTGCTCTGCTAAGCTAGTGAGTGTGCGCCCAGGTTGCCTGGCTATCAGAGAGGACTTAGATGGCACTACACTGAGACTTAATCCATCCTTCGTACCCAAGGTTATCACCAGCTTTTTTCGGTCGAAGACTATCAACTTACAGGACTTCTTCCCTCCTCGCCCTTTACGTAGAGGGCACCAGGTCTATCGGACTGACTCCCCAGCTGTTTATCTGTTATTCAGATTCTCGGGTGGGTTGTCTGCTTTCTAAGCAGCGTCTCTACAACTGGCTTTGTGACTGCATCACTTTGACCTACGAGACGTCTTGTTCTGTTGTTTTGGAGGGTACACTCCACGCGTGGCGTCGCAGCCTCCTCTGCCCTTTTTCACAGGATCAGGGTAGATTACATTGGCGCCGCAGCGTTTGTCCCATCTGCATTTGTCCATCTCTAATTTACTGGACATTTCCCCCACGTCTTTTGTTCATTCGGTCCTCGGCACGGCTGCCCGTGACATCCTAACTATCCTGTGGAATCTCATGCTTTGCCTTGATTCTATCACGGCTTTAGACGCTACAGAATTCAGTGGCCTGCTTGTCTCAGGGGTATCGTCGCTACCCGCCAACACACTTGGATCAGGTTTGTCTCCTCCCTGGGGCTTCCCTCATTTTGTAGTTTTTCTGTATTCTCATACCCCTCATCTCGTGATGTGTGGTGCTTGAGTTATATGTTGTGCTTTGAGTGAAACAGATATGTTTCCTTTTCGCTTGAACTCAACATTCCTTCTCTTTCCATTGGGCGGCGTATGTGTTCATAGGCCCGCCCTTGGGGAGGATTTTCGTCATTAACGCATTCGATCATTCCTTCTCTGACTTTGTCAGCTTACGGGATGTTTCAACTTGGGGTTTTAGGGGACGGTTCCTTAACTGAACCCTGCTGGTTGCGTCTGGCAGGGACTACATCCTTGGCTCACTTCCTTCCTGCAGTCCAGACCTGTCACTCATTGGAACAGAAAATACGACAAAGGAGAACCCAAACTGTTCAGCAGCTGAAATCCTCAAGCAGAAATAGATTTCATGTTCAAAACTACCACAATTGGTCTCCTCGGTTCCCAAACGCTTACAGTATTTTTAAAGAAGAGGTGCTGCAACACAGTGGTAAACATGCCCCTGTCCCAACTTTTTGATGTTGCTGACATCAAATTCAAAATGGGCATGTATTTTTACCTAAATAATAACATTTCTCAAGTTCAACTTTTCATGTTTTCTTTGTACAATTTTCAATTAAATCTAGGGATAAATGATTGGCACATCATTGCATTTAGTTTTTATCATTTGCATTTTACTCAGTGTCCCAACGTTTTGGGAAAACGTGTTGTATGATTAATTTGTTGTATAGTCAAGGATATCGATTTCATTTCGTAAATAATTAACTGGCATAATTGATTTAATGAATTATAAGTGACTACAGCAAAAGAATCAGCAAAAATGTACAGCCAGATGTTAGATTTTTTTAATCTCTCCTAATGAAAAACAGTAACGGTAATTTTCGAGGATATTGTTTGTACTATGTTTCAATAATAGCCTAATTCATTTGTTGAATGGTCAAGGAAATAATTTGTATTTCAATTGTAAATGAATTTAAATTAATTCAAAATCTGATCAAAATTTTTTCAGTTTGTGAGTTTAGAACTTTGACAATGAAATAACAATCATGTAATATATACCTATTAAGGTAGATTCCTAGAGGGAGAGTTTAGTTTTAATTACAAACTTAAGCACCAATTGGTGGTTCTGTTAAGTGATATAAAATACTTCCAAAACCTCTAACCTCTTTTTAGGGACCACGGATGTTTGTGATTAAAATATTGCCCGTGTCCATAATGCAATTTGGATCATAATTTGATTCATTGTGCAACCCTAGTGTGGTGTTTGTGTGATCGGGGAGTGGTGTTGTTTGTGTGTATGTGTTGCAGTTATGTAAGATGTCTGGTTGTGTTTGTGTAAGACAGATTGTGTATCACTGAATGACAGTCTGCTCCTCTGCTTCTTCCACAGTGTGGATCATGGTGGAGAGTGGAGGTTGAAATCAGGCCTGAAGAAATGTAAGTGATTTATTTTACAGCACACATACAACTGGTGTGTGTGTTTGTGTGTGTGTGGGGGGGGAGGGGCTGTACATTTATTTGTGTATGTTCGTTTCATTATGACGTGTGTTTCTGTGTGTTTTGTGAGTGTCTTAATATCCAGTATATGACAATAAAGAAATATAACATGTGTGTATAATCTGAATGATGATGTGTAATATTGTGTCTTGGTCTCATCCATCAGATGTCTGTGATCTCAGACTGGACCCAAACACAGTAAACAGATTCCTCTCTCTGTCTGAGGAGAACAGAAAGGTGACATGGAGGAGAGAGGAGCAGTCGTATCCTGATCACACAGAGAGATTTGAGGACAGACCACAGGTGTTGTGTAGAGAGGGTCTGTCTGGACGCTGTTACTGGGAGGTAGAGTGGAGTGGGAGATGTGCTCTGATAGGGGTGACATATAAAGGAATCAACAGGAGAGGAAGAGGTGATGACTGTTGGCTTGGAGACAATGAAAAGTCCTGGTGTCTAGTTTGTTATGATGACCGTTACTCTGCCTGGCACAATAATAAGAGAACTGTTATAGAACCCGTCACCTCCTCAGACCCCCACAGAGTAGGAGTGTATCTGGACTGGCCAGCCGGCACTCTGTCCTTCTACAGGGTCTCCTCTGACTCACTAACCCACCTGCACACATTCAACACCACATTCACTGAGCCCCTCTATCCAGGGTTTATGGTTAGCTATGACTCTTCAGTGTATCTGTGTCAGATGGTCTCTGTGTCAAACACAACATGATGTTTCACTCTAATCATGGTCATGTTCAGTAAGACACACCATAGTAAAACACTGACAATAACTCTACACTGCATGCACAAATATTTAGCAAATCGTATTCTTCCAGATTTATTTTATTGTGGAAGAAACACAATGCTCTCCGTCAATCCAAAATATAATTGAACATCAAACCTGAATGTTTAACAAAGGAACATTTTGTTTTGATCTTTCTCAGGGGAATACATGTGTGCACAATTATTAGGCAACAATTAGTGTGCACAATTATTAAGCAACTAAATTACAAAAATAATTTATTTTTTTATTTACATTTTTAGAGTTAAAGTTACACAAAATTAAAATGTAATGAAATACATTTATGGCCTTTCAAAAATGTTCAGTGACTGATATAGCCACCCTTCTTTTCAATAAATGCCATGAGCCTTCCATCCATGTAGTCTGTCAATTTCTTGATCTGTTCACAATCAACTTTCACTGAAGCATCAACCACAACCTCCCAAATGCTGTTCAAAGAGGTGTATTGTCTTCCCTGACTGTAAATCTCACATTTGAGAAGGGTCCACAAGTTCTCAATATGATTTAAGTCAGGTAAGGAAGGGGTCAGGTCATTATTCTACCATTTTTTAGGCCCTTGATTGCTAGCAAAACAGTACAGTTCTTGGATGCATGTGATGGAGCATTGTTCTGCATAAAGAACATGGCCTTCTTGAATACTGAGGACTTGTTCCTGCACCACTGCTTGAGGAAAGTATCTTCCAGAAACTAGCAGTAGGTTTGGGAGGTGAGTTTCAGTCCATCTTCAACCCATAAAGGTCCAACTACCTCATCCTTAATGATAGCACCCCATACCTCTCGTCCACCTTGCTGGTGCCTGACTCAAAGTGGTACCCTGTGTCCATTAGTGATCCAGCCACGGACCCATCCATCTGGTCCAACAAGAGTCACTCTCATTTCATCTGTCCATAAAACCTTAGAAAAATCTGTCTTCAGGTATTTCTTTGCCCAATCTATACGCTTCAACTTGTGAATCTTATTCAGTGGTGGTTTTCTTTCAGCCTACTTGACCTTGGCCATGTCTCTGAGCACTTCACACCTTGTACTTCTGGACACTCCAGATAGGTTGCAGTTCTGGAATATGGTGGCACTGGAGGATAATGGGTTCCTGGTATCGCCACATTTAATTATTCTCAAGTCTTTTGGAGTTCATTTGCGTCTTTTCTTCTACATGCATTTTTTGCACCTCAGTTGACTATTCGCAACAAAACATTTGAGTGTCTGGTGGTCACGCCTCAACAGTTTAGCTATTTCAAGAGTGTTGCATCTATCTGAAAGGCATTTTCAGTGTCAGTTAAATCTATTTTTGGCCAATTTAACCTGAGGTCATGAAGCTGCCTAATAATTATGCACACCTTGTTAAAAGGTGTAATTCACTGTTGCCACACCCTCCCTAATTACATTAATACATATCACCTGATTCAATCAAAGTAGCATTCATAAAAATATGATCAGAATACTCACTTGCCTAATAATTGTGCACGCAGTGTTGTAGTGAGTAAATATATCATTTGATTGTAAATATTCCTGATTAAACACCACAGTGATGTAACTTGTAAACTCAAGGCATTAATCAATAGAATGAATCACCACACTGGGCTGTAAAACCTACACATTTAGAAATCATTAATCTGGTTGTTATTGTTTATCAATCATGTTTTTTTACTGACAAAACATTCCTGCTTCTGGAAATTAATCACAATGTCCCAGATTTGACAGAACTGAAATAAAGGTACTTTAAAACCGATTATTCAAGATTGTGTTGAGAATATACTGTGTCTGCGTATGTGTGTGGACAGATGCTGAAACCAGTTTAGAAAACACAGACCACCAAAGCCAATAGATTGTGACAGTTGACCGTCCAACAACAGAAACTTAGTGAACCTCTTCCTGTTAACTTGGCTACTAAACATGAAGAAAGAGAACCATGTAGCCAGACGCGTGTCAAGAACATTTGGAATGGGGTGGCCAAGGTGGGGCATAAGATTTTAAACTCTAATATATTTTTTCATTAGAATTGTCATGATTCAACACATTGAAGGATTCATGTTATAATTTGATCCTTTCCCTGTTCAAATGAAACAGTTCCAAATGTATTATTAGACCTTGTCAAAATGTTTGCATTTAAGGTCAGAAATGTATATCATTGTACTATACAGTATCTCACAAAAGTGAGTACACCCCTCACATATTGGGACAATTTCACTTAGGGGTGTACTCACTTTTGTTGCCAGCGGTTTAGACATTAATATATATGTGTTGAGTTATTTTAAGGGGTGTCACGGCTTCGGGGTTTGGGAACAAGGAGGAGCAGGAGAAGGCGTGGTAGAAGGATATTTAATGGTATCCAGGAGAAATATACAATATATATAGTACGAAGCGTCGCACAGCTCTTTGTCACAGTCGGAGACAATCACACACAAAGACAGGGGGAGCAGAGGGAACATATATACCGGGGGAAACAGCGATGATGAGGAACAGGTGCACTAAACGAGACACAGGTGAAATGTATGATGAGACGGTGGTGTCAGAAGGCCGGTGACGTCGACCGCTGGGGCCCGCCCACTGCAGGGGGAGGTGAACCAGCAGAGGTCGCAGTTGTCACAGTACCCCCCCCCTGACGCGCGGCCCCAGCCGCGCGACGACGCCGGCCTCGGGGCCGACCCGGGGGGCGCGGAGCAGGGCGGTCCGGCCGACGCTGATGGAAGTCGCGGACAAGGACGGGAGCCAGGACGTCCTTCACCGGAACCCAGCTCCGCTCCTCCGGGCCGTACCCCTCCCACTCCACGAGGTACTGGAGGCCCCCCGCCCGGCGCCTCGAGTCGACGATGGAGCGGACAGAGTACGCCGGGGCCCCCTCGATGTCCAGAGGGGGAGGGGGCACCTCCCGCACCTCACACCCCTGGAGGGGACCATCCACCACCGGCCTGAGGAGAGACACATGAAACGAGGGGTTAATACGGTAGTCGGGGGGAAGGCGTAACCGATATGTTACCTCGTTGACTCTCCTCAGGACTTTAAAAGGCCCCACAAACCGCGGGGCCAGCTTCCGGCAGGGCAGGCGGAGGGGCAGGTCCCTGGACGAGAGCCAGACCCGGTCGCCCGGCCGATACACCGGGGCCTCCCCGCGGTGGCGGTCTGCGGAGGTCTTTTGACGGCGGACAGCGAGCCGGAGGCGGGATTGCACTGCCTCCCATGTGCCCGCTGCCCGCCGGAACCAGTCGTCCACCGCAGGGGTACCGGTCTGGCTCGGCGTCCACGGCGCCAGGACCGGCTGGTAGCCCAGGACGCACTGGAAAGGCGTCACTCCCGTGGAGGAGTGGTGCAGAGAATTCAGTGCGTATTCCGCCCACGGCAGAAACTCTGCCCACTCCCCCGGCCGGTCCTGGCAGTAGGACCGGAGGAACCTACCCACTTCTTGGTTGACCCGTTCCACCTGCCCGTTGGACTGGGGATGGTAGCCCGAGGTCAGGCTGACCGAGATCCCCAGGTGCTGCATAAATGCCTTCCACACCCTAGACGTGAATTGGGGACCCCGGTCAGACACGATGTCCTCGGGCACCCCATAGTGCCGGAAGACGTGTGTAAACAGGGCCTCCGCGGTCTGTAGGGCAGTAGGAAGGCCGGGCAGGGGCAAGAGGCGGCAGGACTTCGAGAACCGATCCACAACGACCAGGATGGTGGTATGGCCCTGGGAAGGGGGGAGATCAGTCAAAAAATCAACAGAAAGGTGGGACCATGGTCGTTGTGGAATGGGCAAAGGGTGCAACTTGCCCACCGGTAGGTGCCGGGGTGCCTTACTCTGGGCGCACACCGAGCAGGAAGAGACGTATACCCTCGCGTCCTTGGCTAAAGTGGGCCACCAGTACTTACCGGCCAGGGCGCGCACTGTTGGCCCGATGCCAGGATGACCGGAGGAGGGAGATGTATGCGCCCAGTAGATGAGGCGGTCGCGGACAGACGCCGGCACATACGTACGACCCTCAGGGCATGTGGGCGGAGAGGGCTCGTCGCGCTGCGCTCGGGCGATGTCCGCGTCCAGTTCCCATACCACCGGTGCCACGATGCATGACTCCGGGAGCACGGGAGCATCATCCACAGGCCTCTCCTCCGTGTCATGCTGGCGGGACAGCGCGTCAGCCCCGACGTTCTTACTCCCCGGCCTGTAAGTGAGAGTAAACACAAACCGGGTGAAGAACATAGCCCACCTTGCCTGGCGAGGGGTCAGCCTCCTCGCTGCCCGCATGTACTCCAGGTTCCGGTGGTCAGTCCAGACGAGGAAAGGGTGTTTAGCCCCCTCTAACCAGTGCCTCCACGCCGACAGAGCTCGAACCACGGCCAGCAGCTCACGATCACCGATGTCGTAGTTCCGCTCCGCCGCACTGAGCTTCTGGGAGAAGAAGGCACAGGGACGGAGCGTGTTACGACACCCCGTCCGCTGGGAGAGGATGGCACCGAGCCCACAATCGGACGCGTCCACCTCCACGATGAACTGGAGCGACGGGTCGGGATGGGCCAGGACCGGAGCGGTGGTGAAACGGTGTTTCAGTTCCACAAACGCCCGCTCCGCGTCCACGGTCCACCTCAACCGGGTCGCCCCCCCCTTCAGAAGGGAGGTGATCGGAGCCGCGACCTGGCTAAAGCCCCGGATAAACCTCCTGTAGTAATTAGAGAAGCCTAAGAAACGTTGCACGTCCTTGACCGTGGTTGGGGTCGGCCAATTACGCACGGCGTCAATGTGAGGCTCCTCCATAGCCACACCTGTGCTGGAAAAGCGATACCCCAGGAAGGACACAGACGACTGGAAAAACAGACACTTCTCGGCTTTCACGTACAGGTCATGCTCCAGCAGTCGAGCCAGCACTCTGCGCACTAACGAGACATGTTTGGCGCGGGTAGCAGTGAATATCAAGATGTCATCAATATACACTACCACTCCTTCGCACAACAAGTCCCGGAATACGTCGTTGACGAAGGACTGGAAGACTGAAGGAGCATTCATCAACCCGTACGGCATCACTAAATACTCGTAATGGCCAGATGTGGTACTAAAAGCGGTTTTCCACTCGTCTCCCTCCCGGATACGCACCAGGTTATAGGCACTCCTGAGGTCTAATTTAGTGAAAAAGCGGGCCCCGTGCATCCTCTCCACCTCCGCAGAGATCAAAGGGAGAGGGTAGCGGAACGGAATGGTGATCTTGTTCAGCGCCCGGTAATCGATGCACGGGCGCAAACCACCGTCCTTCTTTTTCACAAAAAAGAAACTCGAGGAGACCTGTGACTTGGAGGGCCTAATGTATCCCTGTTCCAACGCTTCCGTAACGTAGGCGTTCATAGTCTCCGTTTCGGTGCGAGACAGTGGATACACGTGACCCTTCGGGAGTGCGGCTCCGTCAACGAGGTCTATCGCACAATCCCCCAGCCGGTGTGGTGGCAACACAGCAGCCTTGGCTTTGGAGAAAACCGTAGCCAAGTCCCTGTATTCGGGGGGAATGGGCACGGCGGGCGCACTGTCTGGACTCTCCACCGAGGTCGAGCCAACGGAAACACCCAAACACCTACCCTGGCACTTCCGCGACCACCCCGACAGACGTCGACTAGACCAGGAGATGACGGGGTCGTGTAGGGATAACCAGGGGAAACCTAAAACTATTGGGAATGTGGGTGAGTCGATTATGTGAAAGGATATGGTTTCACTGTGTCGGTTGTCGGTAACCAGGAGGAGGGGAACAGTGCAACTCGTGACCAGACCTGACCCTAGTGGCCGGCTGTCTAGAGCTCTCACGGGCAGGGGGGTGTCGAGGGCCTGGAGGGGTATGCGTGACCGCAGGGCAAAAGACTTATCCATGAAATTTCCGGCTGCGCCTGAGTCTACCAGCGCCTTACACCGGGAGAGCCGCGGAAAGCCGGGGAACCTAACAGGGACAGTGCACATAGAGAGGGAAGAGGTTAGTGGTGAATGTGCATGTGCTACCTGGGGTGATGCGGAAGTGCCCTGCCTGTCACCTCTTGACTCGGGGAGGGAGGTGCGGTGCGGCGTGGTTGTACGGCCTTGTTTCCTCTTGGAGGCACTCCGCACCTCTCCTCCCCTACACCTGCCCGACAGCGCAGCCGTCCCCAGGTCCATGGGGACGGCGGCGTCTGGTTGGCAGGGTGGAACGGGCGGGCCTCTTCCGGGACGTCCTCGGGCAGCTAGCAGGTTGTCGAGACGGATGGACATGTCCGCCAGTTGGTCAAAGGAGAGGGACACGTCTCGACAAGCCAGCTCCCTCCGGACGTCCTCGCGAAGGCTACACCGGTAGTGGTCGATCTGAGCCCGCTCGTTCCACCCCGATCCCGCTGCCAGGGTCCGGAACTCCAGAGCGAACTCCTGCGCCGATCTCGTCTCCTGCCGTAAGTGGAACAGTCGTTCACCCGCCTCTCTCCCTTCGTGAGGATGGTCAAACACGACTCGGAAGCGGCGGGTGAACTCGGCGTAGCTGCCCTGGGTGGGCTGCTCGATGTTCCAAACGGCGGTGGCCCACTCCAGGGCTTTCCCAGCCAGGCAGGAGACGAGTGAAGAGATCTTCTGGGCTTCGGTCGGCGCAGGATGCATCGCCTGGAGCGCGATGTCCAGTTGTAGCAGGAAACCCTGGCAGCGGTCCGCCGCCCCGTCGTAGGCCCTGGGCAGCGGAATGGGCATCGCTCCCATGCTGGGCGATGCGGCTTGGGGAGGTGGAGAGACGGCCGGTGCTGCGGGGTTCCACTGGCTCAGCTCTAGGCGCTGCACCGCTTTCAACACAGTGTCCATCGCGGCGCCTAGGCTGGCCAGCAAGGTTGAATGTACTTTTACCACCTCCGCAACACCGGCCTCGCCTGTGGCTCCTTGTTGCTCCATATCCTTGTTTGTCGTTTTGGTGTGTGATTCTGTCACGGCTTCGGGGTTTGGGAACAAGGAGGAGCAGGAGAAGGCGTGGTAGAAGGATATTTAATGGTATCCAGGAGAAATATACAATATATATAGTACGAAGCGTCGCACAGCTCTTTGTCACAGTCGGAGACAATCACACACAAAGACAGGGGGAGCAGAGGGAACATATATACCGGGGGAAACAGCGATGATGAGGAACAGGTGCACTAAACGAGACACAGGTGAAATGTATGATGAGACGGTGGTGTCAGAAGGCCGGTGACGTCGACCGCTGGGGCCCGCCCACTGCAGGGGGAGGTGAACCAGCAGAGGTCGCAGTTGTCACAAGGGGACAGCACATCTACACTGACTGCTTTATATTGTAGCAAAGTGTCATTTCTTCATTTCCTTTGTCACATGAAAAGATGTAATTAAATATTTACAAAAATGTGATGGGTACTCACTTTTGTGAGATACTGTATGTCTAAATCCACTGGGGAGAAGTACAGGGTCCAAGATTTCTTTCTCCTGTGGCCATGAATCACGTTATCTGTGTTCCATCGATGAGGGTTTTGGTGTTCCATTGATGAGGGCTCCTCGTGCACGTGCTTTACTCAGGGTTAACCTAACGCAGAGATGACTGAACTAATCGTTACCACCTTTTCTGAAACCGTCAACTCTGAGTTTCACAGCGCTCAACCCAGAGTTGTGGTTTAAACTCAGAGTATGTTAAACCTGCTTTCTGAAATACCCCCCTATGTGTTTAATATGTTTAACATGAGAGGTTTAGCTAGCCTCACTAGCGTTAGCCAGGCTATTGGAATTGGTTGCATCTGTGCAGATGATATCAGACCATGTCATTCATTACAATGATTACATGTAAACATGATTGCAAATGCAATATATATGTGGTTAGTGCATCCAATGGAACTGCAACTATCTGACATTTTCATGTATAACTAGTAAAAGTTGTGGAGTTGTCAATGGAGGGCAATGGAAGGAGAGTTTGTTTTGCCCGCCAAGTGGGCGTTCCCATATGCTTTGACATCACCTGAAAACTATCAATTGTATTTCTTGGCAGCGCAGTATGCACATCACATGAGATTTTTTAATTGATTAAAGTACAACGGCATTTTAGAACCTCTGTAGCTAATACTGGACACTCATTCATTCTTTATCATGCAGTTTCCGACTCCATTTAATGCCAAGATGTTTATATTTATTTTGGATTATACTTTTGTAATGGTTTTTGTGATGTGGGTCAAAATTACATTTATATTCTATCACTGAACTTTTTGGCCAGTATCGCATACTTTCAGCGACATTTTCAAATGTTATATTGCGCAACATGATATTGCGATAATGGTACTGACTCAATATATCGTCCACCCAGCAGAACATTGCCCAAAGCATCAAACTGTCTCCGCCAGCATGGCTTCTTCCCATAGTGCATCCTGGTGCCATGTGTTCTCCAGGTAAATGACGTACACGTACCTGGCCATCCATGTGATGTAAAAGAAAACGTGATTCATCAGACCAGGCCACCTTCTTCCATTGCTCCGTGGTCCAGTTCTGATGCTCAAGTACCCATTGTAGGTGCTTTCAGCAGTGGACAGGGGTCAGCATGGACACCCTGACTGGTCTGCGGTTACGCAGCCCCGGAATAAACTGCGATGCATTGTGTGTTCTGACACCTTTCTATCAGCACCAGCATTAACCTTTTCAGCAATTTGAGCTACAGTAGCTCGTCTGTTGGATCGTATAACAAGGGCCAGCCTTTGCTCCCCACATGCATCAATGCGCATAACAAGAAAAGGTTTGACCTTGATACACCTTCCCATCTGGTCTCAATTTTTTTGTTGCCTCTCATACTTGTCCTCATACTACATGACTTAATACTTCCCAGTCGTAGATATGGTACTCCACACCTAATGTTGACTGTCCGTAATAGGAAAATGAAAGGTCTTTTCCCAAGATTTCGATAGGATGATGGATAAGTCCTCTGATACCAGAGCAGCCATGGTACTTTGGATGGTGCTCAACCTACTTTTGGCCTGTCCTTTTTGCTGCATGGTTCCTTTGACAGAGGAATTAAACTTTATCAACAATAATTTGAGTTCTATACAGATTGAGAAAGCACTTCTTTGGTGCTTCAAGTATTTCTGGAACATAGTCCACTTTTCTATCTTCCATTCTACTGCCTATTTCATAAGTCAGGGCTACCACGGGTGTATCGCTCAGTATCTAAGCCATTATAGATCTTTGTTAGTCACTTGAAGCAAAGATCTTTAAAAAACCCAAAAGCAATTAAAAAGCTAAAGTTCAGCTTCGGCCAAGAAGAAACCTAACTCTAATTTATGACACACACACTCCCTTCCCCACGAGCTCCCAAAACCAGACCCCTTGACCAACCCCTCCCTACCTTCAGAACCCCAAAACCAGACCTCTTGACCAACCCCTCCCTACCTTCATAACCCCAAAACCAGACCCCATGACCAACCCCTCCCTACCTTCAGAACCCCAAAACCAGACCCCTTGACCAACCCCTCCCTACCTTCAGAACCCCAAAACCAGACCCCTTGACCAACCCCTCCCAACCTTCAGAACCCCAAAACCAGACCCTTTGACCAACCCCTCCCTACCTTCAGAAATCCAAAACCAGACCCCTTGAACAACCCCTCCCTACCTTCAGAGCCCCAAAACCAGACCACTTTTTTATTGTTCTTTGGATGGCACTAATCCGTGAGACACAATAAACCAAACCACTTGACCAGCCCCTCCCTTCCCATGACCTACCCATCACCCAGTCCCTATTGACCAGCCCCTCCCTACCCTGAGAGCCCCAAAACCAGACCCTTTCTCCCTGAGTGCCCATCACCTTTCCCTTACCCATGAAAAGCCCCGCTTGACCAGCCCCTACTTTGCCCCAGAATCCAGACCCCTCCTCCCATTAAAAAAAACATCTTATTAAAATGTATACATAAAAACTTTAATTACTTAAACATCCTGGGATCAACCTCATAAAAAACACCCCTCCCTGTGATGTCTGGAAATGAACCCTTTTAATGTCACGGTAAGGTGAGCAGCAGCGCCACCGTTCCGTGCACCTTAAGTTCCAATCATCACACGAACGCATCCCGGACTTGTTTTGTGTCATGTCTTTAATCATCGTTCACACCAGGTCCCTGTTTGCTCATTAGTATGTGTTTAAATGTTTCCCCTCTGCTCCCCACATTTTGGATCATTGTTGCTGTCATTGGATGTCGTTGAGTGTGTTGCCATTACGTGTAAGTTCATTATACCTGTTGCCTATGTTCATTTTGCTGCTTAAGTCAGCTCTTTTCTTTCTTTGTGTTTTTGTTGTGCTCTCATCATCATCATCATCAACTTCTTCCACTTATCCGGGGCCGGGTCGTGGGGGCAGCAGTCTAAGCAGGGATGCCCAGACTTCCCTCTCCCCAGACACTTCCTCTAGAACCAAGGCGTTCCCAGGCCAGCCGGGAGACATAGTCCCTCCAGCGTGTCCTAGGTCTTCCCCGGGGTCTCCTCCCGGTGGGACGGGACCGGAATACCTTCCCAGGAAGGCATTCCGGAGGCATCCGAAAAAGATGTCCAAGCCACCTCAGCTGACCCCTCTCGATGTGGAGGAGCAGCGGCTCTACTCTGAGCTCCTCCCGGGTGACCTAAGGGATCGCCCGGCCACTCTGCGGAGAAAGCTCATTTCGGCCGCCTGTATCCGGGATCTTGTCCTTTCGGTCATGACCCAAAGCTCATGACCATAGGTGAAAGTTGAAACGTAGATTGACCGGTAAATCGAGAGCTTCACCTTGCGGCTCAGCTCTTTCTTCACCACGACAGACCGATACATCGACTGCATTACTGCAAAAGCTGCACCGATCCGTCTGTCAATCTCCCGTTCCATCCTTCCCTCACTCGTGAACAAGACCCCTAGATACTTAAACTCCTCCACTTGAGGCAGGCACTCTCCACCAACCTGAAGTGGGCAAGCCACCATTTTTTTGACATCATTGTATATTTAAATCAAGATATGCGTAGCTTTTCACACATACACAAAATTTGCAGCAGCTTGATGTTTTGCTCCACAACCACCAACATTGTCAAAACGTTGCAGAAACCCCATTCATGTGAATACAGGTTCCCAATTATGAACACCCACACTCAAATAAGCTTTACCCGCGCAAAGGTAACCTGTGATTATTAAGGCCACCAGTGATGGATTTTCAATACGCAAATTAAAGAAATTAAAGAAACATACTGTGACTTATTGTACAACCTACAAGTTGTTCATGTTAAACAACCTACAAGTTATAGGAGCTTAGGATAAATGATATAGGGACACACACATACGTAAATCAAAGTTACCAGACTTTACATCCCTGAGTTCTGGGTCTCTGAACGGTCTGGGTGGTCCCAGGGAAACATGCCATTGTAGGCATCACTGAGTTCTGGGTCTCTGGGTAGGCCCAGGAACATGTCATTGTGGGTATCCCTGAGTTCTGGGTCTCTGGGTAGGCCCAGGAACACATGTCATTGTCAGCATCCCTGAGTTCTGGGTCTCTGGATAGGCCCAGGAACACATGTCATTGGCCCTCATTTATCAAAAGTGCATACACCAAATTTCCAGCGTACACCTGGCGTACACCCAAAACCACGGTAACTTTGAGATTTATCAATATGGACGTTGGCGTACGGCACTCTCAAATCCTACGCCAGCTCAGGAGGTGGTGTACGCACGTTTTGAGTTATTGCGGAATCCTCACGCACTGACAAACTAAAAGATATGATATATTATGACCCACTGTAAAACAAACAACATAATAATTACAAACTTCAGTGTTTATTTTTGTGCAACATGGACTTCAATGTTTAATTTGTGTGACTTTACCAAAGCATTTGATTTATATGTATTCCTTCAGATACGAGCCTGTGCGCTTTACATGACGTTTCAGGGTTAGGCCCGGCAGTTGTGCATGGACTGGATTCAGTAATAAAAGGCTTTTAATGACCAAACTATAATTCAGACTGACAAAATAATAAAAATGACGTTCTTCTTCTTTTAAATAATAATAATAATAATATAAATAATCATAACGACATTCTTCTTCGTATAACAATAAACGTCATTAATAATGAATATCAAAATAATAAGACGAATATTACAAATTGTCATGCAATTATTCATGTGAATGAATGGTCCTCCACATCACATCATCTTTTATTCCGCTTTTTAAACTGCCAAATAAAACACTTTTATTTATTTCTCTGGTGATCGTCTCAATCTCCACGTCAGAAAAGTTTCTCTTTTTTGCCGTCTTCCGTGTGTCCATGGCGTAAAATGAGGGCGTGGGGGAAGCGGAGACTTGAAAATATAGGGGCGTGTTATTCTAATGACGATCGTTTTCAGCCGCAGCATTTATCTGCGGTCAGGTATTGCGTACACCTGGATTCTAAAGGTACGCACAGCTTCATAAATCAGGCGGTGAGAGGAGTGTAAGCAAACTCTTACGCCAACATATACACCCGTTTCTACGCAAGAATGATAAATGAGGGCCATTGTGGGCATCGCTGAGTTCTGGGTCTAGGTTGGTCCCAGGGACACATGACATTGTGGGCATCCACTAACCAATAACAGTTGGAAATGTAAGAACAAGGGAACAGAATATTGAAAACATTTTAGATACGGTACTTGAGAAGTTAGGAAATACCCACTTCTCCAGTCACCACACCACTGATTTTACCTGTGCATGGGCTTTATATTGGGAATCAGGGATGATGCACTTTCAGATTTAATGTTTGTGGTATTTTTCCATCAACTTGTGGTTGCAAACGCACCCCAAATGAGCCAGACAGACCAAGCTTTGGGTTCTGGACTAGTCTGACCAATACTAGTGTGACAAATCCTCACCTCAGAGTCTCCAGTCTACATTGTGGATCATCCAGCATAGCAGAGAGCAGCTTCACTCCTGAATCCAGTGGAAACGTTGCATTCCATCTTGTTTGAGTACAGTACGTGATATTTAAAGTGCCTCCAAATGTATTTATTTTTTTCTAGCAGTAATTTCTACTGGAGGAAGAGCCTTAATGAACCCAATCAATCCGTTGCAGCCAGATTAGAGAAAAATCTGAGGTGATTCTGGAATGACCTGGACATGACATTTCTTTTGCTCAAATAATACAATTGCAACGTTGGAACGAGAAAGGTAAACAATTGTGTTAATTCCCACCCAGGCTCTGGTCTGTTCACACTGCTGCTTTCTGGTAGACCTTATTACAGCATCAAGGGACAGACTTTCAGACTCAAAAAACATTTCACCCCAGCCCAAGGCTTCTCAACCAACAACTTCATATGCACTGGTCACTTTCTATGTACATTCAATGTATCCATTTATAGACACTCCCAACACTTATGTTTATACAATTCTAGATTTTTTCATGCTGTCCATATTCCCATTTCTACATTGTCTGGAATTGCTGCTAGTTTCTATAGTTATGTTTCTTTTTATTTTTTTTGCTTTATGTATTCTTAATACCTACTGCATAGACAAGAATCATTGTTCAGAATAATGCTATGTTATTTGATTAATAAAAGACTTTGTTAACATGGGCCTCCTAACATTTCGATGTCAAACATTCAGTGAAGAAGAGTATTACCTGAACAGCTCTCTCTTAGCCAATCAGATGTTTCCCTCCACACAGTGAAGAACACTGAAATAACCTACACCAAATTAACACCACAATGAACTAACTACCACCCGACCGACCAAACTACCCCCCGACCAAACTAACCAACCAACCAACTGAATTATCACCACACTGAACTAACTACCACCACACTGAACTAACTACCACCACTGAATAAACTACCACAACACTGAATAAACTACCACAACACTGAACCAACTACCGACACTGAATAAACTACCAACACACTGAATTAACTACCAACACACTGAACTAACCACCAACACACTGAACTAACTACCAACACACTGAACTAACTACCACCACACTGAAATAACTACCACCACACTGAACTAACTACCACCACACTGAACTATCACCACATTGAAATAACAACAACTACACTGAACTACTATCATACTAAAATAACTACCAATTTCCATGCTAGTCAATGAGCAACACTTAATACCATAGCAGATGTAGTCAATTTAAACAGGCTAAACAAATACAGTTGTTCAGGATTATACATTTTAATATTGTGCTTATTACAAATGAAAACAAAGACAGACAAGCAGATGTCTAAACATACAAACATTGATGGTGTAGTAATATTTGCATTTTCTTCCAATTCACAGTTACCCAGCTTGATATCACATCAGTGTACTTTGACACTGAAACTGTGTTCATGCTAAACAAGAGTACAGGTAGGCAGGTCTGTATTTGACATATTACATAATGCAAAACAACATGACAACTTAATACCACATTACTGATTCAGAAAACATCTACAGGACATACTTGAGTTTCTCCAGTCTCCAGTGTGGATCCTCCAGTCCAGCAGAGAGCAGTCTGACTCCTGAGTCCTCTGGGTGATTGTAGCTCAGATCCATTTTTTTCAGGTGTGAGGGGTTTGACTTCAGAGCTGATACCAGAGAAGCACAGCCTTCCTCTGTGACCAGACAGCCTGACAACCTGCATAGAGTATATCATGATTTCATAAAAACCAGCAGCAGCTGAAAAGAGAAAAGATTAGTAGTATATTTCTTAAAAAGAACATAATACTGACCTCAGTGTTTCCAGTTTACAATGTGGATTTCCCAGTCCAGAAGAGAGATGCTTCACTCCTGAATTCCCCAGGTCATTGTTACTCAGATCAAGCTCTCTACGGTGGCACGAGCTTGACATCAGAGCTGAGGCCAGCCAATCACTGCCTACCTCTGTGACTCCAGCAGAATGACAGCCTGTGGACAGTTAATCATGACTTTACTAACCCCAGTAGGAGGTAAATGGAGAAAATGGCTGCAGTATATGATTAACAAATAGTACATTACTGATCTCACTGTCTCCAGTTTAGCACAAATCTTCAAATAGATCACTTTTTAGAATAGAGTCTATGGATTACATCATCTTAACACTAGTGAACACTTTCAAAACTGACATTGCCAATAAACAACACTAGAATTAAAGTTTATATAAGAAACTACTTAAGGTCCTATGCAGAAAGGAATCAATGTTGTCAGCCAATAAATATATGATAGATGTCAGAAGAGTGTCTATGTCTGTGTGTGTGAGGAGGGGAGTAGCATGAATGATTAAAAAAACTGTAAAAGAGGGGTGAATCAATGGACCAAAGAAGGTTCAAATGAAGATTAGTTTGAATGACTGATAAACCTGGAAAGTAGGTCTGAGAAAGTGAAATTATTTGTATTGTAAAATCTGTTCCCTTTCAGACATTGATTAGTTCTTTATATTGCCTATTAGCTTACATTCAGTATGTTTGGAAACTCTGAATGTAAGATCCAGACAGACACCACTGCACAACCTTCACTCACTCACACACACACACTCACACACACACTCCTGAACGTTACACACACCCCAGATTCAGTTCTACCTCAGTTCACCACTCTTTGTGAGGTATTGTTTTCCATACATACTAAGCCTGTGGTTTGAAATCTTTATCATCCTAGTCTATCTGTGTGCCATGTTTTGCTAATAGTTTTTCCCAACCAGTCTCTACCTAATCCTTGTCTGTATTTTTACCTGTGACTTTTGACCAATCTGTCTGTGTCCTGGATTACCCTGCTTGACTGCCGTCTTGTCCCTTTGCCTTGACCTGAACACCCTGAGTTCTCTATCTTGGCTGTTTGAACTGTTTACTATTTTTGCCTGATCCCAGTACCTTATTAATAAACTGTGTGCTATGAGCCTTGAACCACAACAACCTGACTGGTCAGTAGTATTCGTTACTCTGAACACTACAATCTCACACACTACCTAAAACATTTCTGATCCTACAGGCAGCAGTGAGCTTCACAGTAACCCAATACACAGGTGAAATAATTTAAAGTCCATGAATATTTCAAATAAAGAAATTATGAAACCATTTGTCATAATATGGGCTCAGAAATGTCTTTCTCCATGGACACATCCACTATTTAACACAGTCGATACACTATCACATTAATTTATGTAATAGTGATTCACTCTCACTCACAGCTGGATGGAAAGGCAGACCTAACTTCCTCAGACTCTGGGACCGATGGTCCAAAAAAGAAGAACTAGCTGATGGATTCAGACCATGTTATCCCCAACCAAAATATTGTCTTAATAACCCAGATGTAGTAGACTTTCGTTGGTGGTTGAGTTTGGACATGGTATGTTCAAAGTTCTGAATATATAGGCAAACTAGCTGCGTAATTTACCTGATTATGTTCCTTAGTTATATATTATGTTATTTTCATGAACTGAAGGTTTAATGTCATAGAAAAGTGTCAGAGTCTAAGTATTAGTTAACTGTTGGAACACATATCAACAAACAGTACCTAATACATGAAAACATAGAGTAAACTAATAGTTAATTAATGCATCTACAAATAATGAACTGTGTGTGGTTGTGTCAATAAACATGTTACCAAATGAATAGGTAACTAGTAAAAGACATGTTAAAAAACATCTATCAATAAATCAATATATTGCAATCCAAATCTTAATTGATTCAAGTTATCATTGGTGTGCATGTGTTAATAAACATGATTATATCTTGTTAACTGTTGAATGGCCCAATAGCAAACATGAATTCATACATGAATTTAAATGATTTCATGATGACATAATGCAACTACAGATTTATGATTTGGTGTCCTTCATCATAGCGAAAACAGTTAAATGCTTATTATTGAACATAATCAGTTCAAATGAAGTCATTTCTTAGAAGGCAACATATAGAATAACCCTAATTCCTTTAACAAACAACACCTTTCCCCCAACTACTGTCATTTGTTGATGAATACTGTCCAGTCACAGAAGCGAGGCTTTTGTCCTTCGTGAACATTACCTTACTTGTTACTCAGTGACCTGTTGCTTACTTACTTGCTTTTTCTTGTGTCCATCATGAACAATAATAGCTGTTGTCAATCCTGTGTATTATTTCTTCTTGATATGTCATGATGTTCAAGAACTCATGTGTTACACTCCTAATGTATTGCTTAATTATCACATGTATAATTCTGCTGTTTCAAGAATCTATTATGTATATATATTTTAAACATGCTTGATTGTTCTCACAAAAAAATGCATTTCATTAACTCCAAAGTAATATTACCCAAATGTCTGATGCTTTTTATTGTATTTTGTGCAAAAATGCAGATCTCATGTATTCATGCTAATGACTGTAAAGTAGAATTGTATTGTATTTAAAATGTGTCTGTAATGCTTAACTCATCTATTTCTTAGTTATCTTCAAGTTTATTAATGCTTTTAGATGATTATGAACTGTTACATACTGATAATTCATAATTAGTTAAGGTAATGTGTTATCCTTATTGTAAAGTCATTACTATTCATTCATTTATTAATTGCTGAATAAAGCTTGCAAATAGGTATAAACTATTAAGTACTGATAATTAAGTATTAGTTAAGTACATTTGTAATCCTTATTGTAAAGTCACAACTATTTATTTGTTTATTAATTGCTTAATAGAACTTGCAAATGGTTATAAACTATTAAGTACTGATAATTACGTATTAGTTAAGTACATTTGTAATCCTTATTGTAAAGTCATGACTATTCATTTGTTTATTAATTGCTGAGTAAATCTTGCAAATGGGTATAAACTATTAAGTACTGAAAATTAAGTATTAGTTAAGTACATTTGTAATCCTTATTGTAAAGTCACAACTATTTATTTGTTAATTAATTGCTTAATAGAACTTGCAAATGGTTATAAATCGATTAAGTATTAGTGAAGTACTTATCAGACAGACAGATTTCTTTTTTTTTTATTACAACAGAACAACATCAACAAACAAGAAAATAGGGCATGAGCATTGAATCTGAAATAAATAATGGTCCTGGAAAATAATAGATGAAAACAAATAATTGTGCCCTATATTTATCAATTGCTTAAACTAAAATGTCCTTTCTCTCTTCATGTTCTTGACAGCAGCCAAAATTTCGGCATCCTCATCTACAGCTTTCTTGCACCTATTCGCAAACACTGCAAGTTTCCAGGAGGGCGCTGTACTTGTTAGGTGCCGCAATGGCCAACTCTGCAATTGGTGCAGTAAGAACAATGGTGTTTCGGTCCACGCCATACTTTTTAAATGCACCTGACATGCTTTTACCCTTACAAAAAATGTTAAAAACATTTTTGTATCTTGCCACAACCTCTGCAGGGCTGCCAACTGAAACAAGAGAGAGAGTTGTTAAAAAAGTGTACGTTTTAAAATGTGTATGGCTTGCATATAACTTTTTTTTAACTTGAGATATACCCCTTTGTCGGCTTGTCCCAGCATCTTTTCCCTTCATAGATTTCTTCTTTCTCTTCTTTTCTTTCCTCCCCTTCTTGGAATACTGTCTTCAGAGGAAGAATCAGAATTGGAGGATTCGGAGGAATCTGACGAGTCTGAGTCAGATGATGACTCTGAGTCCTTGACGGTTGATTCTTTCTTTGAGTCAGTCAAAAACGAACTCTCCGTGTTCTTTGCTAAAAGAGACCAAACTCACTTACACATTTTGAACGCTACATCAAAATTTGGACAACTGGTTTCATTCATTGTGAAATTGGTTATTAATTTTGTACATCATAACAAAACAATATTTAATGAATAAAAAACTCACTGCCTGCCAGCTGAGCTCTCAGAAAATCTCTCTCATTTGTAAGGTCTTGCACTTTCTCCTGCAGGTTGTGTGCCTTCAGCTTCCACAATTCCACTACAGCTTTTGATTTAGCCAATACTGCATGGAAGGTGGGTGCTGCTGCAGCCTGTGTACCTGCATATATATTTTATATAGTCAAATGTTGTGACCTCAACCAGGCTGTTTTTTAAACCACTGATGTTCCACCGAGAGGGTAATCGTCAGGACATTGCCACAATGCAGAGTAAGAAGCTTATATACATATACAGTATCTCACAAAAGTGAGTACACCCCTCACATTTTTGCAAATATTTGATTATATCATTTCATGTGACAAAACTAAAGAAATGACACTTTGCTACCATGTAAAGTAGTGAGTGTACAGCTTGTATAACAGTGTAAATTTGTTGTCCCCTCAAAATAACTCAACATGAAGCCATTAATGTCTAAACCGCTGGCAACAAAAGTGAGTACACCCCTAAGTAAATTGGGTCCAATTAGCCATTTTCCCTCCCTGGGGTCATGTGACTCATTTGTGTTACAAGGTCTCAGGTGTGAATGAGGAGCAGGTGTGTTCAATTTGGTGTTATCGCCCTCACACTCCCGGGTCACTGGAAGTTCATCATGGCACCTCAATGCAAAAACCTAATTGTTGCTCTACATAAAGATGGCCTAGGTTATAAGAAGATTGCCAAGACCCTAAAACTGAGCTGCAACACGGTGGCCAATACCATACAGCAGTTTAACAGGACAGGTTCCACTCAGAACAGGCCTCACCATGGTCGACCAAAAAATTTGAGTGCACGGCTCAGCGCCATACCCAGAGGTTGTCTTTGGGAAATAAACGTATAAGTGCTGCCAGCATTGCTGCAGAGGTTGAAGGGAGTGGGGGATCAGCCTGTCAGTGCTCAGACCATACGCCGTACACTGCATGAAATTGGTCTGCATGGCTGTTTTCCCAGAAGGAAGCCTCTTCTAAAGATGATGCACGAGAAAGCCTGCAAACAGTTTGCTGAAGACAAATAGACTAAAGACATGGATTACTGGAACCATGTCCTGTGGTCTGATGAGACCCAGATAAACGTATTTGGTTCAGATGGTGTCGAGCGTGTGTGGCAGCAACCAGGTGAGGAGTACAAAGACAAGTGTGTCTTGTCTACAGTCAAGCATGGTGGTGGGAGTGTCATGGTCTGGGGCTGCATGAGTGCTGCTGGCACCGGGGAGCTACAGTTCATTGAGGGAACCATGGATTCCAACATGATAATTACCCTAAACACCACTCCAAGATGACCACTGCCTTGCTAAAGAAGCTGAGGGTAAAGGTGATGGACTGGCCAAGTATGTCTCCAGACCTTAACCCTATTGAGCATCTGTGGGGCATCCTCAAACGGAAGGTGGAGGATCGCAAGGTCTCTAACATCCACAAGCTCTGTGATGTCATCATGGAGGAGGGGAAGAGGACTCCAGTGGCAACCTGTGAAGCTCTGGTGAACTCCATTACACAAGCTGTACACTCACTACTTTACATTGTGGCAAAGTGTCATTTCTTCAGTGTTGAAAAGATATAATCAAATGTTTACAAAAATGTGAGGGGTGTACTCAATTTTGTGAGATACTATATATGTATATAGCATATATATTCGTGGTAGTTAATGGAACATTATCTTGACATAATGGGATTTCATACAATTGTAATATATATGTACATCACAATTGATGCTAAGACAACTTTGATCACAAAAATGTTTAACATAATTTTACGACAAACTGGAAAGCCTCGCAAACTTAAGCTGCAGGCAAGTTGATGCTACCGTCAGAATTACCTGCATTTTCGGCCAAATCCTCCAAACCTCGCTTTTTCTGCCTTGTCTGCGGGCGATTGTGATTAAACTTATTGACCTCCATGCTCAAGTTTGTTCCGTAGGTATGTGTGTGCAACTCGTTGATACGTACGCAGATGCCAGCACAAGGACAAAACGAGAGCGTTCGAGTAGTAGGCCGCACTTTTTTGGAACATAGACGACACTTGTATGAGCGGGAGTTTGTCGGGAAGTGATGTAATTAATTTGAATGGTATAGTGCCGAGAAAGATCAGCTAGGTAAGAGATCGAAAAGTTTTTCATAAAAAAAATATATAACCAGTTATATTAATAATAAATAGTAAACAGTGGAGATGCTATTAAAGAAAAAAATTAAACCCAACAAAAAAAGGACCCTGAAGTTAGTCAAGTGGCTACAAATAAAACACCTGCCGGAGTCCAACATGCACAGGGAACAAGTCTGACTTACTGCCGGCAATGCGGACCAAGCTCCTGCTTCGGTCGTACAGGGACCTGACAGCCCTTAGCAAGGGACCCATGACCCCATATTCCCAAAGCACCCTCCACAGGATGCCGCGAGGGACACAGTCGAATGCCTTCTCCAAATCCACAAAACACATGTGGATTGGTTGGGCAAACTCCCATGAACCCTCCATCACCCTGTAGAGGGTATAGAGCTGGTCCAGTGTTCCACGGCCTGGACGAAAACCACACTGTTCCTCCTGAATCCGAGGTTCTACTATCAGCCGTATTCTCCTCTCCAGAACCCTGGCATAGACTTTCCTGGGGAGGCTGAGAAGTGTGATCCCCCTATAGTTGGAACACACCCTCCGGTCCCCCTTCTTAAAAAGAGGGACCACCACCCCGGTCTGCCATCCCAGAGGCACTGTTCCCGACCGCCACGTGATGTTGCACAGGCGTGTCAGCCAAAGACAGCCCCACAACATCCAGAGACTTGAGGTACTCAGGGCGGATCTCATCCACCCCCGGTGCCTTGCCACCGAGGAGTTTCCTCTGTGACTTCAGCCCGGGTGATGGACGAGTCCACCTCTGAGCCCTCATCCTCTGCTTCCTCAATGGAAGACGTGACGGCGGGATTGAGGAGATCCTCGAAGTACTCCTTCCACCGCCCGACGACATCCCCAGTTGAGGTCAACAGCTGCCCACCTCTACTGTAAACAGCGTTGGTAGGGCACTGTTTCCCTCTCCTGAGGCGCCGGATGGTTTGCCAGAATCTCTTCGAGGCCAGCCGATAGTCCTTCTCCATTGCCTCACCAAACTCCTCCCAGGCCCGAGTTTTTGCCTCCACAACCACCCGGGCTGCAGTTCGCTTGGCCTGTCGGTACCCGTCAGCTGCCTCAGGAGTCCCACAAGCCAACCAGGCCTGATAGGACTCCTTCTTCAGCTTGACGGCATCCCTTACCTCCGGTGTCCACCACCGGGTTCGGGGATTGCTGCCTCGACAGGCACCGGAGACCTTACGGCCACAGCTCCGAGCGGCCGCTTCGACAATGGCGGTGGAGAACATGGTCCACTCGGACTCAATATCTCCAGCCTCCCTCGGGATCCAGTCGAAGCTCTGCCGGAGGTGGGAATTAAAGATCTCTCTGACAGGAGACTCTGCCAGACGTTCCCAGCAGACCCTTACAGTACGCTTGGGCCTGCCGAGTCTGTCCAGCTTCCTCCCCCGCCATCGGATCCAACTCACAACCAGGTGGTGATCAGTTGACAGCTCCGCCCCTCTCTTCACCCGAGTGTCCAAGACATACGGCCGCAGGTCAGATGAAACGACAACAAAGTCGATCATCGACCTGCGGCCTAGGGTGTCCTGGTGCCACGTGCACTGATGGACACCCTTATGCTTGAACATGGTGTTCGTTATGGACAAACTGTGACTAGCACAGAAGTCCAAGAACTGAACACCGCTCGGGTTCAGATCAGGGGGGCCGTTCCTCCCAATCACGCCCCTCCAGGTGTCACTGTCGTTGCCCACGTGGGCGTTGAAGTCCCCCAGTAGAACGATAGAGTCCCCAGTCGGAGCACTTTCCAGTACCCCTCCCAGAGACTCCAAGAAGGTCGGGTACTCTGCACTGCCGTTCGGCCCGTAGGCACAAACAACAGTGAGAGACCTATCCCCGACCCGTAGGCACAGGGAAACGACCCTCTCGTTCACCGGGGTAAACTCCAACACATGGCGGCAGAGCTGGGGAGCTATAAGCAAACCCACTCCATCCTCTCTCAAGGAGTGTGGTTCCGGAGCCCAAGCCTTGCGTAGAGGTGATCCCGACTACCTCTAGTCGGAACCTCTCAACCTCACGCACGATCTCAGGCTCCTTCCCCGCCAGCGAGGTGAAGTTCCACGTCCCTAGAGCTAGTTTCCGTGTCCAGGGATCGGGTTGTCTAGGCCCCCGCCTTCGACTGCTGCCCGATCCTCTCTGCACCGGCCCCTTATGGTCCCTCCTGTGGGTGGTGAGCCCACGGGAGGGCGGCCCCATGTCGCTCGTTTGGGCTGGGCCCGGCCGGGCCCCATGGGGAAAGGCCCGGCCACCAGGCGCTCGTGAACAAGCCCCAACCCCGGGTCTGGCTCCAGGGTGGGGCCCCGGCTGCGCCATGCCGGGCGACGTCACAGGACACAAATTATTTTTCATCATTAAGGGGTTTTTGAACCGCTCTTAGTCTGACCCGTCGTGGTGAAGAAAGAGCTGAGCCGCAAAGCGAAGCTCTCGATTTACCGGTCAATCTACGTTCCTACTCTCACATGTGGTCATGAGCTTTGGGTCATGACCGAAAGGACAAGATCCCGGATACAGGCGGCCGAAATGAGCTTTCTCCGCAGGGTGGCTGGGCGATCCCTTAGAGATAGGGTGAGAAGCTCGGTCACCCGGGAGGAGCTCAGAGTAGAGCCGCTGCTCCTCCACATCGAGAGGGGTCAGCTGAGGTGGCTTGGGCATCTTTTTCGGATGCCTCCGGAACGCCTTCCTGGGAAGGTGTTCCGGTCCCGTCCCACCGGGAGGAGACCCCGGGGAAGACCTAGGACACGCTGGAGGGACTATGTCTCCCGGCTGGCCTGGGAACGCCTCGGTGTCCCCCCGGAAGAGCTAGAGGAAGTGTCTGGGGAGAGGAAAGTCTGGGCATCCCTGCTTAGACTGCTGCCCCCGCGACCCGGCCCCGGATAAGCGGAAGAAGATGGTATGGTATGGTATATTGATTTATTGATAGATGTTTTTTAACATGTCTTTTACTAGTTACCTATTCATTTGGTAACATGTTTATTGACACAACCACAAACAGTTCATTATTTGTAGATGCATTAGTTAACTATTAGTTTACACTATGTTTTCATATATTTGTTAATGTTTGTTGATATGTGTTCCAACAGTTAACTAATACTTAGTTAATATGTCTATTAACACATGCACACATAATCAAGGCTCTATAGATGCATTAATAAGTCATGAATCTATGTCAATTAATGCATTTAATAATCATTATTACTGTATCCTTATTGTAAAGTGTTACCCAGTCATCTTCAGTCTGACGTGGTTATATATATTTATATATTTCTAAGTTCTACAGTATGGCTCTGGTACTGTGCTGGGGTAGTTTATTCATTACTAAATCCAAATTGTGCCTATAAGATGTCATATTATGTTTTTGTCCACAACTGTATCACTTTCACAGATGCTTGTGTCCATGTAATAGACAAGACTATCTAGAAACAAGCAACATGTGAAAGATTGTTCTGTAAATCCTTTGTTTTATGTGTCATGGATTTATGAAACAATGCTACTAATTATAGTATGTTGTTATATACAGTGGATATAAAAAGTCTACACAACCCTGTGAAAATGCTATTAAGAGCATATCTGGGGATGTGGCTGTGTCCAGAATTAACCAATCACATTCAAACTCATGTTAAATAGAAGTCATTACACACCTGCCATCATTTAAAGTGACTCTGATTAATCACAAATGAAGTTCAGCTGTTCTAGTAGGATTTTCCTGACATTTTAGAGCAAAAGCCATGGTCTGCAGAGAGGGATCTCATTGTTGAAAGATATCAGTCAGGAGAAGGGTACAAAAGAATTTCCAAAGCATTAGATATACCATGGAACACAATGAAGACAGTCATTATCAAGTGGAGAAAATATGGCACAACAGAGAAATTCCCAAGAACTGGACGTCCCTCAAAAATTGATGAAAAGACGAGAGGAAAACTGGTCAGGGAGACTTCCAAGAGGCCTACAGGAACATTAAAGGAACTGCAGGAATCTTCAGACCTTCAGGCATCAGTTAGAAAGCTGAAGCTGAAGATGAAGAGGAAGTTCACCTTTCAGCATGACAATGACCCAAAGCACACATCCAAATCCACAAAAGCATGGCTTCACCAGAAGAAAATGAACATTTTGGAAAGGCCCGGCCAGAGCCCAGACCTCAATCCAATTAAACATCTGTGGAGTGATCTGAAGAGGGCTGTGTACAGGAGATGTCCTCGCAATCTGACAGATTTGGAGTGCTTTTGCAAATAAGAGTGGGCAAATATTGCCATGTCAAGATGTGCAACGCTAATAGACTCCTACCCAAAAAGACTAGAGTGCAGAAATAAAATCAAAAGGTGCTTCAGTATTAGTTTAAGGGTGTGCACCCTTATTCAAACAGTTTATTATTTTTCCACCTCAGTGGAAACAAAGATTTCAATTTGTTTTTCAATTGAATTGTTCACGTTATAGGTCACATTAAAGGTGTAAATAGGTCTGGCATGATTTATCTTTGTCTTATTTCTTTACATCACAAACACCTGCCATTTTAACAGGGGTTTGTAGACTTTTTATATCCATTGTAGATATTGGACAAGATACTCCAATCCGCCATTACTGAGCATTTTACTCACAAATGTCTAATCCCTGGACAAAAAAATTACAAACTACAAGCACGGATTAACTTTCAGCAGGACATTGTGAACTGTTTTATGCTAGCATTTGGCATCAACCCTGCTGTCTTTTCTATCTACTGGCAGGACAGAATTTTGAAGTCAGGCAAACGGGTCTACAACTCTTGCTTGGGAACGGATGTTGCAGTGCTTTCAACACACTGTTCACCAGACCTGGAGATACTGACTGTAAAGGTACAGCCCTTTTACATTCCGCTGGAATTCAGGTCCACTATAATCACCGCAGTCTATATACTCCGCAGGCGGATAAAACGCACGCACTGGAGGACCTATACAGAGTAATAAATGGACTGCTCACCCTGAAGCAGCTTTTATAGTTGTTGGTGATTTAAATAAGGCAACTATGAAGTATGTTTTGTTTTGTTATGTTCATTCAGTTTTATACAACTGATGAATCTTATGTACAATAATTAGCCAAATTCATAGACAGATATTAGGCCATGTTTGATATTTTGTTACACTCCTAATAAAAAAAGGTATGTGTAGCCTAATATATTGTTGAATTGTCTAGATATATTTTGTATTATGTTCCAATAAAAATGTATTTGTTAAATCCTCTTAAATCTGTTGTAATTCACTATCGTCTGTATATACATTTGATGAATTACATAAGAATCTGAATCTTCGGTAAAATAATCAACACAAATTCATAGACAGATGATTGGATGTTTGACATTTTGTTTCTCTTCTATTGAAAAACAGTAACATGATACATTGTTGAGGCTTTCATTTGTTTTTATTTTGTAAGTTTATTAAAATTCAATCAAAGCTCTGATCTTTCTGGGAGTCTAGCCCATTCAACTATTGATGTCATTCATTCAGTGAGGGGTGATTAGCGCCTGCTCCGGTACCAACGCCAAGTGGCGTGTGCTTTTGGTGGATTAAGTAGGAAAATAGGATAAAAAAAGCTGTAAATAGTCTCTAAATAGTTTTGAGTTTGTAAGTTTAGAATTCTGACAACGGAAACAATGTAATAAACGCAGAGGGTGTAGCTTTCAAAATGGCAGTTTTATTTCAATTAAAAACTCAAATGCCAAATATCCACCATAGGATTATCGTGGCCAAAATAATTCACGACAACAATATTATCACAATATCTATAGAAAATGTGAACAAAATAATAATGCTATCTGTCAAATTCATCTTTATCTTTGATTACTATGTGTTTCTTGAAGTTAAGGGGCAGTCAGCACTCATCCTGACCATCAGATATAAACAGAACTTTATATTTGTTGTAGTTGGAGATTGTTGCTTTCTTGGTCTCAATTTAAAAATTACTCAGGAGTTGAGTGAAACTGAGTTCTTCCCCTTTCATTAAATTCAGTACCCTACAAGGCTGGGATAAACAAAGTGGACGTCCTGATTGGTTTTGCCTTCAACCCAGTCCAGAATGAACTTCTGCACAGAGATTGTTATTCAAATTCCAGTGACACCATTTTGTCTTGTCCAAATATAGGTTTGAAGATGTCATTACATTTGGTTGCTGTCTCTGATCTTGATTGTTTCCTGGTTCTTGTCTCAATCTGTCTCACCTCATGTTTATTATTGACCTCTCCTTTTCCACCCTCTGTGATGTAGAGCTCTGTGTAGATCTTATTGAGTGTTGGGTTCCCTTGTTTAGTGATACTCAAATACAAAAACCTCTTCTTCAGGTTAGATTTGAGATCATGTTGGCAAATCATAGCAAGCTCATCTTAATAAATATCACAGATGATATTAACTATGTCTCTTTAAATGCCTACAGTATTGTATTAATTAATAAATAACACAGAGAATATGAATGTTCCTTTAAAGAATGACAGTATTTTGGCACGTGCACGGGTAAGTCTCAACCAGTGCAGAGCACATGACCCTTTACTATCTAGTGCCCTTTACTATCTAGTGCCCTTTACTATCTAGTGACCCTTTACTATCTAGTGCCCTTTACTATCTAGTGTCCTTTACTATCTAGTGACCCTTTACTATCTAATGCCCCTTTACTATCTAGTGCCCTTTACTATCTAGTGCCCCTTTACTATCTAGTGACCCTTTACTATCTAGTGCCCTTTACTATCTAGTGCCCCTTTACTATCTAGTGGCCCTTTACTATCTAGTGACCCTTTACTATCTAGTGACCCTTTACTATCTAGTGCCCTTTACTATCTAGTGGCCCTTTACTATCTAGTACCCCTTTACTATCTAGTGCCCCTTTACTATCTAGTGCCCTTTACTATCTAGTGGCCCTTTACTATCTAGTACCCCTTTACTATCTAGTGCCCCTTTACTATCTAGTGCCCCTTTACTATCTAGTGCCCTTTACTATCTAGTGGCCCTTTACTATCTAGTACCCCTTTACTATCTAGTGCCCCTTTACTATCTAGTGACCCTTTACTATCTAGTGACCCTTTTACTATCTAGTGCCCCTTTACTATCTAGTGCCCTTTACTATCTAGTGCCCCTTTACTATCTAGTGCCCTTTGCTATCTAGTGACCCTTTTACTATCTAATGCCCCTTTACTATCTAGTGCCCTTTACTATCTAGTGACCCTTTACTATCTAGTGCCCCTTTACTATCTAGTGCCCCTTTACTATCTAGTGCCCCTTTACTATCTAGTGCCCTTTACTATCTAGTGGCCCTTCACTATCTAGTGCCCCTTCACAATCTAGTGCCCCTTCACTATCTAGTGCCCCTTTACTATCTAGGGCCCCTTTACTATGTAGTGCCCCTTTACTATCTAGACTATCTCTGACAGTGTTGTATGATCTCTGTCTCTTCTCTTTCTTTCCTCCATTTTAAGTTATTAAACACAGATTCAACCATTAAGTCTTACTTTTCTCCAGTGTGTCAGCAAGGTTCTTCTTGTCTTTGGCACTGCTCTCCTTCTTCTCATCAGACTGAATCAAAGTTAATGAAATATCAGAACAAAATTAACAAATTCATGAACTATTCACAGTTGATCTTTACTTGTGGTAAACAGTAACAAGTGTACATAACAGGACCACATACACTGTATCTGGAGGACAGGACTGTTTGATGACTCTGGAGATATTGACCACTGAGAATCTCTGACTTTGATCTCTCCTGTTGGTCTCTGTGGACAAAACATGAAATTACATCTTAACTTTACAGTGTGTGAAATAACATGTGAAGCAGCCAATAGACACAGTGTCTCTCTCTGCTGGCTGAGAAGAGACCAACACCACTCACTTGTTACAATGTACCTAAAGCAGCTCATGTTCTCCAGCCTTACTAGTTGGCAACACCGGAAATGCTAATTTAATACAAAAAACAGGCCACCTTATATATGAAGCAATCCATATGCCTATAATGATAAATATGTAACAATTAACCACCACTATTTTGACATTGGTGGGTTTAATAATATAATACATTATATTGCGATTATACCAAATTAATTTAATGCATCTTAAAAGAGATGACACCCTTTCTTGTGGTATTTAACATAATTTGTACCATCATAATTGTTAGTAGGCATCTTGCCTCAGAACAGCTCACAACCCTACCTGTTGTCATGGCGTCAGATAATGGGGAACCAGATAAACAAATAAGAGACACTGTTGACAATCACTGATCATGATCCATGACTTCTTCTTACCTTTGTTCAATAGAAAAGTCTCCCTTTCTGAACTCAGTAGAATGATTCATAGACTTGTCACTCTTCATGGACACACAGCTGGGTACAGGGAAGGCTGGTCTCTCTTGCTGAATTAGGCTTCAAAAGAACAGTGACAAACATTATTTATCTACACTGAACCCTGATGGGGAAAATGTTTTCTTGAAACTAGAAAATACATTTACAGAAGTAAATGTGGGGGGCTCGCCATCTTGGTTACATTAAAAACATTTAAGATTGAAGTTGGGAAATTCATGCCATTAGAAATAATGCTGGTTTCGTCCCTCTAACTTCATTGGTTCAAATGATAAATTATTACATTCAATGAATGGTAACTATGCAAATAACATGAATTTATATTGTCATACCCAATAAACGATTAACAATATTAAGTTAGGATTGTGTAAACATGTCAAATAAGCATGTGGAGCAGCAAATAGAGCCAGTAGCTCCCTCTGCTGGCTGAGAAGAGACCAACACCACTCACTTGTTACAATGTACCTAAAGCAGCTCATGTTCTCCAGCCTTACTAGTTGGCAACACCGGAAATGCTAATTTAATACAAAAAACAGGCCACCTTATATATGAAGCAATCCATATCCCTCAAATGATAAATATGTAACAATTAACCACCACTATTTTGACATTGGTGGGTTTAATAATATAATACATTATATTGCGATTATACCAAATTAATTTAATGCATCTTAAAAGAGATGACACCCTTTCTTGTGGTATTTATCATAATTTGTACCATCATAATTGTTAGTAGGCATCTTGCCTCAGAACAGCTCACAACCCTACCTGTTGTCATGGCGTCAGATAATGGGGAACCAGATAAACAAATAAGAGACAATGTTGACAATCACTGATCATGATCCATGACTTCTTCTTACCTTTGTTCAATAGAAAAGTCTCCCTTTCTGAACTCAGAAGAATGATTCATAGACTTGCCACTCTTCATGGACACACAGCTGGGTACAGGGAAGGCTGGTCTCTCTTGCTGAATTAGGCTTCAAAAGAACAGTGACAAACATTATTTATCTACACTGAACCCTGATGGGGAAAATGTTTTCTTGAAACTAGAAAATGGCTCGCCATCTTGGTTACATTAAAAACATTTAAGATTGAAGTTGGGAAATTCATGCCATTAGAAATAATGCTGGTTTCGTCCCTCTAACTTCATTGGTTCAAATGATAAATTATTACATTCAATGAATGGTAACTATGCAAATAACATGAATTTATATTGTCATACCCAATAAACGATTAACAATATTAAGTTAGGATTGTGTAAACATGTCAAATAAGCATGTGGAGCAGCAAATAGAGCCAGTAGCTCCCTCTGCTGGCTGAGAAGAGACCAACACCACTCACTTGTTACAATGTACCTAAAGCAGCTCATGTTCTCCAGCCTTACTAGTTGGCAACACCGGAAATGCTAATTTAATACAAAAAACAGGCCACCTTATATATGAAGCAATCCATATGCCTATAATGATAAATATGTAACAATTAACCACCACTATTTTGACATTGGTGGGTTTAATAATATAATACATTATATCGCGATTATACCAAATTAATTTAATGCATCTTAAAAGAGATGACACCCTTTCTTGTGGTATTTATCATAATTTGTACCATCATAATTGTTAGTAGGCATCTTGCCTCAGAACAGCTCACAACCCTACCTGTTGTCATGGCGTCAGATAATGGGGAACCAGATAAACAAATAAGAGACAATGTTGACAATCACTGATCATGATCCATGACTTCTTCTTACCTTTGTTCAATAGAAAAGTCTCCCTTTCTGAACTCAGTAGAATGATTCATAGACTTGTCACTCTTCATGGACACACAGCTGGGTACAGGGGAGGCTGGTCTCTCCTGGTGAATTTGGTTCTTCATACTTTTCTTTGCTGAACCCTGATGGGGAAACATCATTCTTCACATTTTGATCTCACATCTAGGCTTTGATATCATGGTTCTCTCTCTCCCTAGAGAGACTCATTTTAGAGGCAGTACCCTTCTCTCTCTCCCTAGAGAGACTCATTTTAGAGGCAGTGCCCTTCTCTCTCTCCCTAGAAAGACTCATTTTACAGGCAGTGCCCTTCTCTCTCTCCCCATTTATAATGTCAGGATATGACAAGTTTAAAGAAAAGTTAACGGCTAAAGCTAACTCCGTGACGACTAACAAAGCCAGGGAGACATTGGCAGCACATTGCAGACAGTACATTTGTCGTAGTTTTTTGCTTATTTACTGTTTATATTGTTTATATTTTTGTACATCCAGCATTGTCGCTCATACAGTAACTAGCACTACTGGAAGCTCGTTCATCACTCGTTCATCACTACTGACTGCTTCTCTACTTACCACAGCAGTTGCTGTGATTCCTTTGTCCTTCTGCTGATTTGTTTACCAATATGTCATCAGGAGGAGAAATGATAGAGGCAAACGTGCCGGTATCCTATGTAGATATTGGACAAGATACTGCAATACACTGTTACCAAGCATTTTACTCGCAAATGTTCACTCCCTGGACAATAAAGTGGACAAATAACATGCTTGGATTAACTTCTAGCGGGACATAGTGTTTGAAGAGACCTGGCTGGACCCTATGGTGTCCAGCCATGACTTGGCCATTACCCCAGCTGGTTCTTCCATCTGCCGGTAGGACAGAACTTTGGAGCCTGGCAAATGTAAAGGTGTCTACATTATGGTTAACTCTCGCTGGAGCTCGGATGTTGCAGTACTTTCAACATACTGTTCACCAGACCTGGAGCTCCTAACTATAAAAGCACGGTCCCCCTACCTTCTGTGGAAATTCAACCACATTATTATAACAGCAGTCTACATACCCCCACAGACGGATAAAAGCACACGCTAGAGGACCTACACGGGGTAATTAATGGTCTAGAGGACCCTGATGAGAAACAGAGCAGAGTACAGGAAGTGAGCTGAGGGTTTCGGGAGCAGCAGAGAGAAAGGGGTAGATGCCATCGTTGGTGAGTGTGTTCGATAAGGATAAATACTGGTTTGGCTTAAATACAGGTTTAGTTAAATATAGGGTCAAAAGATGTGAGTCTACAGAGGAACCGCTCACAGAGACGGGTTATGGAACCTTAAGCACTTCCCATAAAAAGATCCAACCTCTGACACTGAGTCTGGGCAGACATTACCCTGAGTGCTGGGAGGTTGGCTTAGAACCAGGTAGGAGGGAAAAAGGCTGATTGGGAATAGTGAGATACGGCTGGGAAAGACCTACAGATTGGAGAGCACCAGACAGTAAACAGACTAAAAGGGGTACTAAAGACTAATTAGAGGCAGCACAAGTACGACAGGGGTGAATTTCAGTACCTCAGGCTCGGTGAGAGAACCTGTTCTAAATAAGCACGACTATACATATTGTTGAGCGATAGGAACCGCCGGGTGGCAACATAAAAAGTTCCTCTGTCGGAGGATTGGTCTATAGGACCGTTCCAGACTTAGGACACGTGTCATATGCCAGGGTGGAAGTTAAATGACCTTGCAGTGGGTCAAGTTACGCCTGTAAACTGAATTTCTTGTTGTAAAAACATCATTCCAAAGATGTAAAATCTAAATAAAAAGATCACAGGGGAAGTGTGAAATAACCAACAACGCTTGGTACCGTCACCCCTGAGGACGGATTAGGCGGTAGCGCCCACGCCTGGGGCGTATTTGCATAACAATTACATAGTATTGCATTATTTCAAAACGGTTTGTAATAGAGCGATTCTGTTTTCTTTGCTGTTTTAACGAGAGTCCGATGACAACGGAGATGCGCTTTGTGTTTACTTGGCACATTTCCTTGTTGTCGTCATGCTGTCTAAATGAAACCAAACCCTTGTGCACCTGACAAATGGATGGGCTGTTGGGTGACAGCATCCAATGGAAGGCTGTTGCTATGCAGAATAGTTTATTTTACCCAATCTGGGGAAGGTATCTGTTGCGTATTTGATCCAATCATAAGGTTGCTGGGTGGGACATTAAGTTTTGTTTTCTTCATTTGCTCATTCTGACTGTAGAAGAGGTTGTAGCAGTATGTCAGCTTAGCTAGCATGCTAACTTAGCATTAGCGAACGTTTTAGCCTTGTGTCCTTGCGTAACGCTAACTTGTGTTAAGAATTTTACGTGTATCAGAGTTTCTGAAGAAGGACGAGGCTCCGGTCCAAATTGAAATTTAGCATAAAGATTTATTAATAAGAATTGATAAGTCAAAATACATGAAATACACTGCAGCGGTCAAATATTTGCTCAACCCTCGAGCTTCCACAAAATATTCGCGCCGAAAAAAGATCTAATATTGGTTTTAATACTCCCGCCACAGGGGCGGTTACTTTTCACTCTCGTGAGTAAAACCCATACTTATTGGTTCTTTGTTGACATGGTGACATGTTGGACGAATCCAATCCAATGAAGACGGACATGCTCTAACTCTCCGTCATAGTTCAACAGGTTCTTTGCATACAGGTGTGAAATCTTAACCAGGTTACAGTAATTTACATTCTATTGTCCTAACCTAGACTAGAACATCAGGGGGCTGGAGACAGAAGGTCTCTTTGTGCTGTATAGGAGGCAGTTTCATTTGTATGTTAATTGTGGGGTTTTAATCCTGTCTCTCTATCTGAGCCAGGTGTAAAGTCTGAGTGAGTGTGGCTGAGTGTAATGTACACTTTTTATGGTTAATGTATTCAATCATATTTCCCTAACCTGGCTGCAGCATACAATTTAATAAAACAAAAACATAAGAATACATGGTTATTAAATCAGCATTATTTAAACTACATTTATCTCAACACTTGTCGAAAAGACAAAGAAAGGATTTGTGTTTTCAACAGTTTTATAAGTATTATTAAAACGTAAAAACACTTTTACTAAATGTAGCCATAGTCCGTTACGGTTATCAAATGCTGGATAGCTGAGTTACCGGACAACAAAGGACGAATGCTAATAATAGGCTAATGCTAACGCAAGAACAGTCTGGTGAGTAACATATAATAACCTATTTATCATGAAATAATGTAATACAAATGTGATCATTATAGATATTGTCTGCTTTGCGTATTTGGAATGGGAGAACTGTTCCACATTGCTGTGTGAGGTCTGAATTCAATCATAAATAGAAAAATAATTATGGGTGTCATAATCATATTGTTCTGTATGAACATAAGGTGAATTATTTAATTGTTCTGTTCACTTTTATTGTGATACAATGCATATTTGTGTAAGAATAAGGGTTTGAAAAGTGTTTTTGGAATGGCAGAACAGTTCCACAAGGCTGTTTGTGGTCTGATTTCAAGGATAGTGACATAATTATGGCTGTCATAAACATATTGGACTGCTTGCACAAAAGATGACTAATTTCATGGTTCTGTACACATTTATTGTGATATAATGCATTTTCGTGCAAGAAAATGGTTTGAAAAGTGTTTTTGGAATGGTAGAACAGTTCCACAAGGGTTTTTGGGCTGATTTCAATAAAAAATGGTGTCAAAAACATGTTGGACAAAGGCAAATTATTTAATTTTTCAGTTCACATTCGCTTTTTCTTACACAAATGTGTATTGTGTTTGCACAGAACATTTGTATTAGGAGTATCACTCCGTATGGGTGTGTTTTGGTCAGAATTCAATGATACATAGAAAAAATCTGATTTTGCTTATGAAATTATTTACTTTATTGTGCATTTGTCCCTAAAACACTACCTTATAAGAACATGAACATTCATGCTTATATTAGCTGAGGTAATTTGGAATAATTTGATGCCAAATACACAATGATCGATTTACATTACGTATTGTTTATAAGCCCAAATATAGTAGTGACACCCAAACATTTTAAGCGTAGTACTCAGAGGGTTAAAACTGAGAACTGATAATTAACAGAAGGTTAGTTGAACATGTCATCCCAGCGGCATGCTTATATTGTTGTTGGTGACTTCAACAAGGCAAATAAGAGGAAGGTTTTGCCAAAAAACCACCAGGACATTATATTTCCTACCTGTGGGGATCAGACACTCGGCCATTGTTAAATACAACTACGGAATAGTTACAAACCCTTCCCAGCCATGCCTTTTTTAAGGCGGACATTCATTCCCCTCTGAACACTTCAGACAACATTTAAAACAGGAAAAACTGATGTTCAACGCTGGAATGAGGAATCCATTACCACTCTCCAGGACTGCTTTGAAACAACAGATTGGCAGATGTTCTATGCTGATGAGGAAATCAATGAATACACAGACTCTGTCTCAGCATATATCTCCAAGGGCATTGACGATGCCGTCCCGAGGGCAAATGTGAGGATGTTCCCCAACCAAAAGCCCTGGGTTAATGATAATGCCTGTGCTAAGCTCAGAGCACGGTCCTTTGCCTATAGTTCCGGGAACCTGGAGGCTCTGAAGAGGTCCAGATATGACCTACGGAAGGCTATCAGAGGTGGAAAAAGAGACTACAGGGATAAATTAGAGTGTCTAACTACCACAGCTCTGACCCCAGACGCATGTGTTTTGGACTGAGACACATCACAGACTATAAAGGGAGAAATAACAATGCTGCCCAGCCTGCCGCCTCCCTCCCCAATGAGCTCAACACCTTCTATACACGGTTTGAAACGACCCACACCACTGAAGACCAGGACGACTGCACTCTGTCCCACGGCTGATGTGAGGAGAGTTGTTAAGAGAGAAGCTTTGGAAGTCATTCCAGGTGCTGAACCGATCAGATAGCAGAGGTATTCACCTCTTTATTCAACATCTTCCTGACTCTGTCTGCAGTCCCCACCTGCTTCAAACAGACCTACTGTCCCTGTACCAAAGAACTTCCATCACCTGTCTGAATGACCTCCATCATCATGAAGTGCTTCGAGCGGCTGGTCAGAACCAACATCTGCTCCACCCTTCCTGACACCTTGGACCCCGTTCAATTTGCACACCGCCCCAATATATCTACGGATGATGCCATCGTCATGACAACACACACCGCCCTCTCCCACCTGGAAAAGGGTAACAGCTCAGCATTCAACACTAGACTAGATGACCTCACTTGGTCCAGGCAAACAGAATCAGCAGAAAAACTGCCCAAAAGTGACAATACTTCCTGAGGAGACTCAAGAAACTTGGCATGTTGGAAAAACTCTCACCAACTTTTACAGGAGCACCATTGAAAGCATCCTCTCTGGCTGCATTACTGCCTGGTACGGCAGACAACGGCCACCCAAGTTATGGTCTGTTCACACTTCTGCCGTCTGGTAGACTATACCGGAGCATCAGGGCACAGACTTCCAGACTCACAAACAGCTTTTTTCCTCAGGCCATAAGGCTTCTCAACCAGCAACACTGATCAATGATCATATTGACACATGAACATTTCAAATGCTCTGATGACTTTCTATGTTCATTCAATGTTCATTAGCATATTTTATTGTACCATTACATACATACATCTTCTTCTGCTTCATCTGGGGCCGGGTCGCGGGGGCAGCAGTCTAAGCAGAGATGCCCAGACTTCCCTCTCCCCAGACACTTCCTCCAGCTCTTCCGGGGGGACACCGAGGCGTTCCCAGGCCAGCCGGGAGACATAGTCACTCCAGCGTGTCCTAGGTCTTCCCCGGGGTCTCCTCCCGGTGGGACGGGACCGGAACACCTTCCCAGGAAGGCGTACCATTCATAGGCATATTACACAAATAATTATAATATTTAGTATTTTTCTCCATATTGTCCATATTCCCTATTTCTACACTCATTGGATTTGCTGCTAGTTTACGTTTTATGTATATTTTTGCTTTATAACTTTCTAAATTACTGTGTAGAGGTCACGTGCCATGTCCCAAGGATTTCACTTGAGAGAATATGGGTATGAGGAACTTAACACAATGCATAAGTGCTGAACTCTGAATAAAGGACAATAGATAAGATTTGATGCTTGTTACTGATAGGCTCCATACATCCTGGTCATACCTCCTGGTAGGAGCTGTCCATGTGCCTGTCATAGACTCTGTGAATAGACCCATTGACCATAGGTTGGAACATACCATACAAGGGTCTTTTGTAGGATAACCATTTATGGGAGGATAATGGACTGTGTAATGGAAAAGGAAGTATGAGGTGTTGAGGTAAACATAAAGCTCCAGCAGGACGGTGGTAGATACAGATCAATGGGTTTTAGGACAGGATAGGGGAAGATACACAACAGGATGGATAAGGAACATAGGTGGTTTTATGGTACGACCATGTGGATTCCTACCCCCATCCATTTCTCTATAAGCATTGAATGTATTTCCCAATGCGTACTCTCTCCTTGCAAGTATATTAAACCGTTTATTGTGCAATTGATTTCTCCTGTCTTTCCTACCATTTTCATAGAACTGTTTGAACTTTAGAAATTACCATCACATTTTGTGGGCATGTCCGGGATCCTAATCCTGCTCGGTTCGAGTCTTTTTCCACAACAGGTTTACCGTGCACGGCCAGAGAGAAATCTCTGGGACTCTATTATCCCCCAAAATAGGCTATCCTTTGAGGGGTTGAGAAAGAGTACCTGACTGGAGCTGTGACTCGTGCCAATACAGGTTTCCTGCGGAAATGTAATTTGGAGGTTATGAACACAATACGGTTAGCGGTTAGACCGCGGTTTAAAATCTGCAGTAAAGGTTGGACCATTCAAATCTGCAGTTAAAGTTAGACTTTATAGTTAAAAGTCTGCAGTTAAAAGGTTGGACCTTTTATAATATCTCACTTACGGGCTGACGAGCTCATCAACGCATGCTGGGCACGTTGATTGGGGTAAACTAGATTTACTGGGTAAATTGGGAACATAGGCCGTGACAGAACCAACTAAAACGATAAATGAATTAGTTACCTAGGGTTTCGGGTGTTTGGACATGTGAACAAATGTTTCTTTGAGTGTTATTAGGTTTTCCGGTGACAGGCGTTTTCATTCGGTGATGGATGCGTGGCCTGCTGGGCATATGGCCGAGTTGTCGTATGGATGTTTCAGAAGGTATACTATAAGGTTGTTTGGACGGCTTAGGCTGCAGTATGTAGAACGTGGTGACTGATGGAAGCTTTAGGAAAGTTTGTGTGTGGTCTATTGATCTGTGTTGTAGTTATTTTTTTTGCTCAGGTTAGATGGCTTGTTCTCCTCTGATCGCCCGTCACCCCCCCGCGGAGTTCAGCTGGACTGATCGCTGTGTCTACATAGTCCCATCACACCCGGCGGCACTGCATCGTTGGAGTCGTACAGTCTACATAGCCAACTCCGCTGGAGGCCAAGCTTCTTTGGACCTTTTCATTGTGAACGTGGAAATGCTGTGGGCCGTCTGGAGGCCGTTTCTGCTCCGCTTTGGAAGTGTTGAGCGTGTCTACGCATGTCAAGAAAAGTCCCAAAACTGGGGAGTTGTACACACCAGGTGTACACATCTGTAATCTCCAGTGTTTGCAGCGACTGAGAACAAAGAAGACTACAGACCCGTAGGAAGAGACTTTGACCGCTACGTTTGAATTAATGAAGCTACCACAAGACATTCGACTGGACATTGGATTTGGGAAGATGCCTGTGCGAATCAAGACAACGGCTCTACAGACGTATTATTCCAGCAAGAATAGAGACAGTTTCGGTTTCTCTTTGGCCTCGCCATGAACGATCCAACGGGAACACGCAGGAACGCTGAACCGCCTGAGGGAGGTGTGCGGACGGTCAGACAGGGGACCAGAGGGAGCATCAACCGGTGAGATCATTCCTTAATACAGTTTTCATATGCTTTAGTAAACTATCTGGTTGGTTTTTGTATGTCAGATTTGATGGGTTTGTGGAAGCTGATAGATGGATTGGAGAAAGTATGGTAACTAGAAGTTATTTTTGGTGTATTTTAGTTATAGCACCTGTATTTACAAATGTTTTTGTTCCATGTCCTGACAACCATTCCTATGCAGCTAACCTATTGCGTTGCGATTTAGTGCAGGATGTTAAGCAGTTGGACTCCTTGAAAATCTGCAATTTAGGTTGGACTTAAATATGCAGTTGAGATTGGACCTCATCCTTTCAGTGCCTGTAGAAAGGAGTAGGGATTGCTCCTGTAAATTGCCGCAATTGTTGGTCAGCTTATGGATTTAATCAGTTATGCTACTGACGTTGTGTATGCGCGTGCCGAGTGTGTTTTTTCTGTATGTGATTATGACCCGAGTCACGGGCATTTGTCATTATCTGTTTGTGGTCGACACCTACTAAATGCATTTGTCCATTTTGGTAATCCCTGTGCACGGGGGTTCCGATTGGCTGCATTGTATGTTCCTTGGTGGAATATTTGTGTATTTGTTCAAGGTTGTTATTACCTTGGAAGGTTTGAAATTGCAAGGTTTTGCGTTGTTTGGTGTACATTTGTGTGAACGTGTTCATTGCGTCGTTGTTGTGGTTCTTTGGTGAGGCCTACTCTTTCGGCTTTTGCCTTTGTGCTGAAATTGCAAAATTGAAATTTGCCTTCTAGTGTTGTGTTGGTGGCTGGCACACGTGAAGGTGTTTGCCTGCTACCTTAGGATTGTATACGACAATATTGTCCTAAATTTCATTAGAGGGATAACTTGGATATTGGTATAATGATGCTTCTCTAATTTGGTAAACTATGGTCTCGTGGTTTCGTAATGAGGGGTTCAAATAGTGTTTTCTCTTTCCTTGTATGGAGTAAAATGGCCAAAGTCTTTTAATATTAAGATAACACGCTGTTTTCCGTGAAGACAGGATTCGCAGCCAATATAGTCATAGCCTGCAAAAGAGGGTAAAATAGCTACAGCCGATTCATTCCCTGAATAAATAAACCCATGAAATTAGACGTCCTATTTTAAATTGGGTTTGGTTTATTGATGTAGTTTCACTTAGTTTGTATTTACAATGATACCTGGGATAATACTTGTGTTCTCGGACCTACGCCTGATGCTCGTTACTGGCGTTTTAAATTCTAGCCTGGTAAACTGACACATGGGGTTGATTGATGTGTCTGCGTTTAGAGTTCAAGTCTGGGGTATCATGGGGTTCACTTAATGAGTTTTTCCCCCTACTGTTGCTGTGTTGATAAGATAAGCGATTTTTTTTTGCGAACTGCAACGATATTAGCTGGGTAGAGTTATAACTCTGAACTTTTAGTTAACGTAGGAGATTGACTAGGTTGTAGGCATGACTTATTTTACTCCAGGCAGTCTGAAGACCATGTCACGTTTTTGTAGTGTTCAGCCTGTTCTCACCCGTGGTAATTTCCCCTACATTAGTGTGTTTAGTTTTGGGATGATCAAAACATTAAGTGAAAGCGAAATAAATGTTCCTCTCAATAGCTTTAATGTTTACATTTATGATATCGAATCAAATTGTTGTAAGGGTGGAGACCTTAAGTCATCCAACATTGTTAATTGCTAGAACAAATTTGATGTCTTTGCATGACATGTAAATGAAAGTAGCTATTTTGGCTGACCGCCACTATTTTGAATGACATGGACATACATCTACAGTTGAGTAAATTCCCTAGACTTTAGGAGGCAAATTGAGTCATGATGTTTGTTGGTCTCAACTTAGTTTGGCCGTTGCCTGTGGAAATGCAAATTTTGATATGCTACTTTGGGGGTTCCTTCACACGAGCGACCGTGTGGTACAATTGTTTTTTTGATTTCCTTTGTGGGTGTTTTTCTTATTTTCACATTTGTTTTGGTTTACATATTCAGTTTGCGACGTTTTACTGAATGAATGTTAGATTCCTCCCAACTATAGATTTTCTTTTTCATGTCAGTCCTATACTGGTTCTGCTTTCACTTTTTCTGTTGACTCAGTCGTGAAAGCGGGGGGGGGGGGGGGGGGGGGGTGCTGTATGAAATGATTATCTATAATGAAAAAGAGTTGAACTTAGAGTTGGTTTAGCAAAAATAACTAATTTCATGGGCGTGTTACTGTTCAGTTTGTTTAATATTTGATTAGAAGTAATTCTAGTCCTGATGATTCTGCAATGTGATGGAGAAGGCAACCTCCGGCCGAGAGGATGGAGGCGAAGGAAAGCTCCGGTTCTGGACAACGTTTACGGGGGCGTGGAAAGATCTACTGCACAACATCATGCCATGCTGATTGGATCCATACCAGGTACATCTTATCTGCTGTCCAGGTAGCTGAAAGAGGAACCTGGGGTCGACGACACGCTACAGGAGTGTGAAAGCTGCTCTTCCAACTCCCATTGAAGGCCCGCTGCACGACATCAAGCCTGGGGACTGGGTAGTCATCGAGGACTGCAAGAGAAAACACTGAAGCAAGCCACGCTGGTTGGGTCCATACCAAGTTCAACTGGTCACTCAGTCTGCGGTCAAAGTTGCTGAACGAGGTACCTGGGTCCACGCCACGCACTGTAAGAAGGCTCCAGCATTAGAAGATACGGTGAAAAAATAGGTAAACTGAAGTTACCTAAGGGCGGCGTGGGTTGTGGTGCTAGTAACTAACAAGTCCAACACATCCTGCAACCATGGAGCCAGAGAGACAAGGACCATGGAACCCCTTCAGGAGATCCGGAGATGTACCATCGGGTGCCTGCTGATTTTGAGTATTATCATCATCCTACCGATAGTGTGGATTTCCAAACCACACTGTGATGATCATGGACAGATTGTAAATATGACACCTAATGAAGCAAGGAAAGAGACATTTGTACACCATGAGAAGAGGCCCGAACCACAGATACAGACAGGGTCTGATTTCGAACAGACTTTGTTAATCTCTTGTGACATGATGAACTGCCCCCCGGATGGGGATTGCTATGTACTGACAAGCCCAGTGTTGAAGGATAATGAGTGGTATTGGACTCACCTGAATACAGGAGGGAACTCTATGTTCCCCTCACACCATTTTCCCAACCATGTGAATAGGTGGAGAAGTTATGATAATGTTTATTGTACTGTTAACATTTCCAAACCTCTAGGGGTAATCCAGGATTACTGATGTTTCAGTACCAATGAGGGTACCACCCCTTGCAGATCACCCGACTTCCCTAAAGGTAGACCCGCTATGATATGTCCCTTAACAGTTGCACGTACTACTGTAGTTCCTACTCCTGCACCACGTCGTCCAGAACCAAGTAGAGTAAGGAGAGCACTGTTAGAGCCAGACAACATAGCCCTTAGGATAATGGTTGACTGTTAGAGCCAGACAACATAGCCCTTAGGATAATGGTTGACTATGCAAAGCACAAGAACATGACTGATTGCTGGATCTGTCAACACATACCAACATCTTCACGTTCTCCTATGTTAACCCCTATCCCATTTTCAGTAGCAGACTGGCAGGCATATGGTTGGACGGATGTGGCAGCACAAATGACGCCACCAGATAAGGACTGTTATACCCCGTCAGCCATTCCTGACCGGCAGAGTGAGGCTAACATGGATTTGGTCTATATGGTGATAGTAGAATTTAATAAGCACCGTCGTCCTATGGGGATAAACATATTCAAAATATTTAGGTTAACCTACACTGAGCAAATAGGAAAAGGTGGCTTAATTGTATGGATACAAATGACCCTGGTGCAGACAGACTGTCGCACTAAGGAGGATAGAATCAGAACAGGTAGGACCTGTACTCCCTTACCCTCAGGTTTCTCTATTCGTATTGATGCAGTGGTTAACTCTATCCCATGGGAAACATACGTGAACATAGATTAAATGACCATCAATTTGCATGACTGTTCTACTCCCTTGATACCTGAGAAGCTCAGTTTGCGTGATTGTGCCCAGACTTGGCCACCAATACACCTGCGTGAAGTTGCCCCCCCCAACGCAAAACGTTGTCAAACTATGCTCAATCGTTTGTGCTCCGTTTGTGCTGTAAAAGGTTTTGTTTGTGCTGCTTCGGTGTTTTAGATATTAACATAATATTTTTAGGTCAATCTGAGGTCACTCAGCCCCCCCACATGCTCCAAATTCACACAAAATAGTCTCGTTCGTTTGTGCTTCGTTTGTGCTGGTCTGTGCCGGTAAAATTTTCGTTTGTGCTGCGTTGGGTTTTAAAATATTAGACATTAAATTATTGTTGATGACGTCACCAGCCCCCCCACACGCTCGAAATTCTCGTTTGTTTGTGCTCCGTTTGTGCACAACTAACTGAATGGGAAAGACACTGAATGAGAATTATAGACGGTGCACCAGCCCACTTTTTTTTAACAGTAGGCTAGTTGAAGTAACAAGGTAAGACCTAAAGAATCGGCAAACCAAATGACAATATTCACTTATAGGTTACTGTTATCCTGTGCGTTTTCAACTTTTAACGAACTGATGCGGATCACAGGATGTGTGGATGCAACATAAACTTCAAGGTAAGTGTTTTTACTGACTGTATGCTGTGTTTTGTTAATAATATAAAAATTGTCACAAATACACGCACCATAATCGGTTTGCTGTGTTTATACACGTGTGTATTGTAAAGGCTATAGGCCTATATGTCTCTTAACCTCACTATGGCTTTTTATTGAACATACTGATATTGTGAAATATTACTACAAGCTATTTGCTATTTTGTATCTATTTTCGGTTATATATTATATGTATAATTACAATGTCATTTATTCCTGTGATGTAAAAGCAGAATTTTCTGTATCATTAGACCTGCTCCAGTTTTCAATTTCACATGATTCATTAGAAATCATAGTAAAATGTTGATTGTATGCTCAATTATTATTGGTGCTCAGTTAAGAAAGGTTCTTAATTTTGATCAATGTTGATCAACCTTTTATTAATTTATTACATCCTTGCTATTATTTTTTATATAGGCTACATTACTTAACCAAAATCTTTGAATTGTTGTATATATTGGTTTTCAGAAGAAGAAAAGAACAACTCTTTTCAAAATTTATAATGTTTCTTGAGCATCAAATTGATAACATCAGTAGGCTAGCTATTGAACTGAACTAATGATGTTAAAAATCTGCTTTGATTACAGGAATAACACTTTACTATATATTCACATATAAAACTGCAGTATTATTGGAATAATATTTCACAATTTTACTGTATTTTTGATAAAATAAATATAGCCTTAGTGAGCATAAGAGAACATAACATTTTGAGAAACACTTTTTAAAACACTGGTAGGCTACTGTGTGTGTATTTATGTTTCTGTGTGTATATATAATTTAATTACTACTACTACTACTACTATTATTATGTATGTGGAATCTCATGACTCAATTAAGTCAAAATGATTTATCTTTTCAAATTTAATTATGTACTATCGAACATTCCATTAACCACAAAAAAAATACCTATAAAAACTTAAAAACACTTAATACAATCCGTCTTCAAAAGATACCACACAAAATAATAGACTTGAGTGCAAACTTAAAATAGCACACTACTTCTCCTAACAGGAGTAGGAAAACAAGAGTGTATGACATACAAAATGTTCAACAAAAATAATTTTATAAATTAAAATAAAATACAATCAGGAGACACTGAAGTGAAGATAATTGTTTAGTCAACAAATTGTGATGTTACATTTAAACTACAAATTGATGGCACATGCACACAAATCCATTTTGCTCAGAGAGAGAGAGTGGCAGAAATAAAAGAGTGACATAGGCCTAATATCCGAACAACATGACGTTTATATTAAACACTACAGGACTACAAAAAACACTGATAAGAAGTTGCATGATGTTCTATTAAATCATCCCAATGCAGCACAAACGAAACTTTTACCGGCACAAACGGAGCACAATGAATGAGACTATTTTGGGTGAATTTGGAGCATGTGGGGGGGCTGAGTGACCTCAGATTGACCTAAAAATATTATTTTATTATTTTACCCTATCTCAAAAACCGAAACAGCACAAACAAAACTTTTTACAGCACAAACTAGGGGTGTAATGATTAATTTTAACCACGATTCGATTCATATCACGATTCGTGGTTGTCGATACGATTCAAGGCCAATAATGGTTCATTTAGAACGATACGATCCGAAACGATCGATTCAGTATCTTTTCAGCCAAAAATTCAACCCGTTTGACTGAAATAAATACCTGGATACTGGACAGTGCAGGTGAAGTTTCCTAGATTCCTGTTGTTTCTTGTAAGGGAATCAGGTATCAATTAATTATGGATATAAACAAACAAGTAAACAACAATTAATGGCAAATGCATTCACATTTTATTTGAATAAAGTGCAACCAACACTTTAGGTTGAATTAACAGGAAGTTAAAATGTTCTGCTCTCATTTTCAATATTCAATACATTTTCAATAAAAGTACAGTAAGTGCAACCAACATTTCAAAAGTAGGTTTACCTGCTACTTGTGCTTTTGTTTTTCAACATAAAAATACTACTATATTACTATCAAAAATAAAGTGCAACTAACATTTCTTCAGGTTGAATTAACAGTAGGTTTACCTGCTACTTTTGCTGTTGTTTTTCAACATAGAAATAATACAAATACAGTATTAATATCAAAAATGAAGTGCAACCAACACTTTCCACACACTGGACCGCAATGGTGGCTTGATAATTTCTCGCTCGTCGGCTTCTCCTCTGCCATCTGCCATGCTATGTTTTGTTGTCTTTGCGCTGCTGCTGGCCCGGGGCGATGACGTCACGGATAGGCAGACTGAATCGAGTAACGTTTATCGCCTTTATCATTAAAAGTGCTAAGAACAAACATTCCTATAAAGTCTGACGTGCTTAAATCCAATGGGTTATTTCCTAGTATCGATACAATCGATTGATTACATTTTAAAACAACGTTAGATCGATATATATCGCCCAGAAGGCCAACTTGCTGAGCACAGATCGATGTAGTTGGATTATAGGAATATAAATCGATACATCGATGTAGTTACACCCCTAGCACAAACCAGCACAAACGATTGAGCATAGTTTGACGACGTTTTGCATCCCTAGAGACGCAGGTGGAGTATGCTACATGGCATACTTGGTCCCTTTGATTAGGCGGGCTGACCACAGGGAAATGACTGCCTTACATCAATCCCAATCTCGCCATAAGCAAACACTTACTAGAACTCAAGATATATTCAGTGTGTTGATCCCAGGATATGGCACATACACCTCACAGGAAGAGATAATGGCTCTGTCCAAAGTGTTGGAGAAACAGATGAATTTGACAAGTGACACAATTGCAGCAATAGGTATGGAGCTGAGTGAAACCCGTTCAGTTGCTCTGCAGAATAGAATGGCCCTAGATATGATTTTGGCTTCCCAGGGCGGTGTCTGTAAGGTGGTGGGATCTGAGTGTTGTACATACATTTCAAATGCATCACAAAAGGTAACTAATTTAGTCCAAGAAACTAATAAAGGAATAGAGGAACTTAATACAGTTCATGGGTGGGACCCATTCTCAGGGTTATCTTCTATGATTGGTCCCTGGGGGATGACATTATACAAGTTATTGGCTACTGCCTTAGCCACTATTGCCCTATTGTCTGTTTGTGGTATATTTTTGTCTTGTTTAATGATTGTGTTTAAAGGTTAGTGAGTTGATGTTTCATGTTTTAGGAATAAAATTGGTTAAAAGTTGCATGTGACCACTACATGACATTTCATGATATAGGGCGGATTGTCAGGGAAATTTCTTTTACAATGTATTCTTACTGATTAAACGAGCCCCAACTGTTTAGATGAGAAAAGGAATGTTGGTTGTGCTGTGGGAAAGGAAGTATGAGGTGTTGAGGTAAACATAAAGCTCCAGCAGGACGGGGGTAGATACAGATCAATGGGTTTTAGGACAGGATAGAGGAAGATACACAACAGGATGGATAAGGAACATAGTTGGTTTTATGGTACGACCATGTGGATTCCTACCCCCATCCATTTCTCTATAAGTATTGAATGTACTTCCCAATTATTTAGAGACTATTCACTGTTACTTTGTAACCTGCGTACTCTCTCCTTGCAAGTATATTAAACCGTTTATTGTGCAACAGATTTCTCCTGTCTTACCTACCATTTTCATAGAACTGTTTGAACTTTAGAAATTACCATCACACTAGATTGTTAGCTAAATTGCCTTATATATTTCAATGATGATTTCAATCGATGACATTAAGGTCAGGATACTGTGATGGCCACTCCAATAGCTTTATCTTTTTCTGCTGTAACCATTGGAGGGTCAACTTGGCCTTGTGCTTAGGGTCATTGTCCTGCTTGAAAGTCTAAGAGAGTCCCATTCAAAGCTTTCATGCAGAAGAATGGAAATTGCCTGCCAGTATTTTCTGATAACATGCATAATTGATCTTGCCATCAATCTTCATAAGATTCTCTGTGCCTTTAGCGCTCACCCACCCCCCCCACCCCCAAATATCAGTGAGCCACCACCATATTTTACAGTGGGGATGGTATTCTTTTCACTATAGGCCTTATTGACCCCCTCCAAACATAGTGCTTAGGGTTGCGACCATAAAGCTCTCTTTTGGTCTCGTCTCTCCAAATTACAGTGTGCCAGATGCTGTGAAGCATGTCAAGGTGTTGTCGGGCATTTTGTAACCAGGCCTTTTTATGGCACTGGCACTGTAAAGGCTTCTTTCTGGCAACTCGAACATGTAGCTAATTATTGTTCATCATATTGTGCTCCTAGAAAAAAACACAGTCTTTTTCGAGAGCAGCCTGTATTTCTCCTGAGGTTACCTGTGAGGTTTTTTTTGTATCCCGAACAATTATTCTCACAGTTTTGGCTGAAATCTTACTTGGTGTATCTGACCTTGGCTTGGTATCACGGAACCCCCGAATTTTCCACTTCTTAATAAGTGATTGAACAGTACTGACTGGCATTTGCAAGGCTTTGGATATCTTTTTATATCCTTTTCCATATTTATAAAGTTACATTACCTTGTTACACAGGTCTTTTGACAGTTTTATTTTGCTTCCCATGGCTCAGCTCAGTGCATCCACGTAAGAGCTAACACATTCATTGACTATTTATACACAGACACTAATTGCAATTTAAAAAGCCACAGGTGTGGGAAATTTACTTCATTCATTTTCACGTGTGTGTGTGTGTGTGTCACCTTGGCCAAACATTCAAGGACATGTAAACTTTTGATCTGAACCATTTGAGTGGTTTCCATTATCATTATGATTTTAAAAGGAGCCAGACAACTATGTGATAATAAATTACTTCATATGATCACTATCCTTAAATAAAAGACAGTTTTTCTGCATGATCAGTCATATTTTCTAAATCAATGCCTGAATTTCACAATTTCTGCCAAGGTATGCAAACCTATGAGCACAACTGTACAAACCAGAGTGGAGTTTGGGAAAGCTCTCTGTTGCATTTTCAATCTCCGGAGAACTTTTATCTTGGATACTTGTACTGTAATTGTAATACTCTCTCTATATATTAAATACATTTATTACATTAATTCATTGACTATTTGGAATTAATCTAAAACGGGTCAGAATCTAGTTAAACCAGGCCAGAGAAGCCAGCAAAGATACTGAATTCCCTCAGAAGAGAATCAATATTTTTCATAGAAAACATCATCTGGGTAAACTACAGGAGTTACATGGTCTCTAAACACCCTCGTCCTGCAGACTGAGCCTATTGTAATCCGTGGGTCTTCCAAATGTGCCAGCATTTTCCCCAACAAGATTGAGTTAACTATGAAGATAACCTGCTCGGAGCAGTTTAGAGGTGCATCATAAATTGCCATGACAGCATACCTTGGGTAAAACCTCTCCACCTTTCGTAGTGGCTGTGGCTGTGTGTGTGAGAGAGATTATAGGCATGAGAAACGTATCAATAACTCAGTTGGTAGGAGGTGATGCCTGTAACTGATGGGCCCCACACATCCTGTCTAAACATCTTGCTAGGAGATGTCCATGTGACTGTCTTGGACTCTATTAATAGACCCATGCACAATAGGGGAGATTGTTACGTACCATGTAGGGTATTTTGTAGAATAAACCTGTCTTATAACTGTGTATATTGTATAGATTATATAATCATATACAATAAAAACTTTAATTATGGAAGAACATCTAAGATCTACAGTAAAGAAGATGAAAATGTTCTACTCATGCTAATAAAGTTCTCATCTGTCTTATGGTGGACAGAATCAGACAAGGGGATAATCAAGAAGTTAGACCCGATGTCACAAATTATTCCTTAAGTTTACTCATAACGGAGACCAAATGATTCACTTAGAAAACATAAACAAGCACAACATAAGTTACTAGTGATTATTTGTTGTATGAGGTTACGCCATCAGGGCCTTTGCTCGTGTTTTATCAGGAAATATGTTCCTGTACATGTTCCTTTATTCGTCTCTTGATATCAGCAGTTACAGCATCATTAACTTTGAAAGCTCAAGTAATAACAATATCTCACATTATTTGTCCTTCAAGTACTTACGTTAATGTTGTATGTTCCCTTGTGTTTTTTGCTGCGATGTCTGAAAATGGAGCCTGGACCAAAGAAAAAAGTTACTTTCGATTTCAGTTCAGCCGTCTTCCCGTGCCACATGTTGACACGTGTTGTATTGTTACCTTCCACTAGACTTCAGGAAACACCTGCTGTAACCGCACTACAATCATACTGTACAGGTTCTGTTTCTAACCCATAAAAGAGCAGCACTGTCTCTCACATGTACAATGTATATATAAAACAATTCAGATCAAGCATTGTTTATAAGCTTTACTGTGTTTTGAAACATCAGAATACTGCATTTGCCTGGTAATAGAGACAGTTGGAGTGTCTTCTGTTTGTTGCCTGTGGTGCATGACTTGGATTTATCCAACATATCTCATGGGGAGTACTGTAAGGGTCTGCTGAGAACGTCTGGCCGAGTCTCCTGTCAGAGAGATCTTTAACTCCCACCTCAGAGCTTTGACTGGATCCTGAGGGAGGCTGGAGATATTGAGTCCGAGTGGACCATGTTCTCCACCGCCATTGTCGAAGCGGCCGCTCGGAGCTGTGGCCGTAAGGTCTCCGGTGCCTGTCGAGGCAGCAATCCCCGAACCCGGTGGTGGACACCGGAGGTAAGGGATGCCGTCAAGCTGAATCTATCAGGCCTGGTTGGCTTGTGGGACTCCTGAGGCAGCTGACGGGTACCGGCAGGCCAAGTGGACTGCAGCCGGGTGGTTATGGAGGGAAACAGTGCCCTACCAACGCTGTTTACAGTAGAGGTCGGCAGCTGTTGACCTCAACTGGGGATGTCGTTGGGCGGTGGAAGGAGTACTTTGAGGATCTCCTCAATCCCGCCGTCACGTCTTCCATTGAGGAAGCAGAGGATGAGGGCTCAGAGGAGGACTCGTCCATCACCCGGGCTGAAGTCACAGAGGTAGTCAAGAAACTCCTCGGTGGCAAGGCACCGGGGGTGGATGAGATCCGCCCTGAGTACCTCAAGTCTCTGGATGTTGTGGGGCTGTCTTGGTTGACACGCCTGTGCAACATCGCGTGGCGGTCGGGAACAGTGCCTCTGGGATGGCAGACCGGGGTGGTGGTCCCTCTTTTTAAGAAGGGGGACCGGAGGGTGTGTTCCAACTACAGGGGGATCACACTTCTCAGCCTCCCCGGGAAAGTCTATGCCAGGGTACTGGAGAGGAGAATACGGCCGATAGTAGAACCTCGGATTCAGGAGGAACAGTGTGGTTTTTGTCCGGGCCATGGAACATTGGACCAGCTCTATACCCTCTACAGGGTGCTGGAGGGTTCATGGGAGTTTGCCCAACCAGTCCACATGTGTTTTGTGGATTTGGAGAGGGTATTCAACTGTGTCCCTCGCGGCATCCTGTGGAGGGTGCTTCGGGAATATGGGGTCCTGGGTCCTTTGTGTGACGGGTGTAAAAAAACGCATGCCCATCAGGTTGAGTGACGCGGGTAAAAAAGACAGAGGACGCATGCCCGTCGGTGTGCAGGACGCACGTCACCAAGACAGACAGGCACATGTCAACTGGAAAGGGCACTAGATAGTAAAGGGCACTAGATAGTAAAGGGGCACTAGATAGTAAAGGGGCACTAGATAGTAAAGGGGCACTAGATAGTAAAGGGCACTAGATAGTAAAGGGCACTAGATAGTAAAGGGCACTAGATAGTAAAGGGCACTAGATAGTAAAGGGCACTAGATAGTAAAGGGCACTAGATAGTAAAGGGGCACTAGATAGTAAAGGGGCACTAGATAGTAAAGGGGCACTAGATAGTAAAGGGCACTAGATAGTAAAGGGGCACTAGATAGTAAAGGGCACTAGATAGTAAAGGGCACTAGATTGTAAAGGGTAATGTGCTCTGCATATGTTCTATGCAGGGTGTTGTGTTCTTGAGTTGTGTTATTCAACTGAATCTGTTCCTGAACCTCTGTGCCTGTGTCCTCCTGCCTACAACGTGACACATTCATCTTAAAATGTTCACACATCTTGGCACGGCTGTCATGATTTACAGACTGACTCATTATAGAGGCAGAGCCCTTCTCTCTCTGCTTGGAGAGACTCATTATAGAGGCAGTGCCCTTCTCTCTCTGCTTGGAGAGACTCATTATAGAGGCAGTGCCCTTCTCTCTCTGCTTAGAGAGACTCATTATAGAGGCAGTGCCCTTCTCTCTCTCCTTGGAGAGACTCATTTTAGAGGCTTAGACCCTCTCCTCTCTCTGCTTAGACCTGTAAACACATCATGGAAACACACTTCCTGGATCAAGACTGTAGACTATAAACACACAATATCTAGATAGGAAACAAACTGAAAATGACACATTGACATGAATAAACACATACCCATCAAAAACACACATGGGTAGAACTCCTGTTTCATCTTCCCTTTTCCACTACTCCTTTTTTCTTTTTCCCTTTTCTAAAACCACACTGTACTCACACCAGAAACCAAGTTCACTTTTTGAAAACCTACAATGCCTTCCATTTTGGCCCAGGAACGGACGTAAATTGCTATGCCAGTTCAGGAGCTGCGGTGAGACTGTCCATGTGGCACCACAAGTGTTTTCATTAGTTCAGTATGTATTGGATCTGTTAGTCACAGTGCATAACGATATGGAACTTGCAAATATCCCTGATACTGAGGCAGAGCTACTGAGGCAGTGTCAATTAGCGGGGTACGCCGCTTTAACCTGTCACCAGGATATCTGAGACGCCTTTTATCATGAGCACACTGACTGCCTCTCTGAGTGTGAAAAGAGGCATTATCTTTAATCATGTGCTGGTGCTGGTCGGGGTTTTTTTTTTTTTTTTTTGGGGGGTGGCAGAGTACCACAGCTCCTCTTCCTCTCCGGTGCTCCATCTTGCCAGTGTTCTAACCACCGACCGGGGAGTGAAGGCAGCAGACCCACCTGCTTTCATTAGTTCAGTATGTATTGGTTCTGTTAGTCACAGTGCAGCACGCTTTATTGGTTCTTGTCCGACGTGAGGTGTTTTTTCGTCTCTGGATAAAGTGTTTAACTGTTTTGGTGATTTTGTCACCTTTTTTTCAGTGCCTCATTTTTACGCACACATTGCACATTGCACTCATATCGTCACAGCCGATAACTTACTGGTCATTATTTGCTTCATGAAAACACAATGAGGCCTGTCCAAATTTTTTGCAGGAAATGTGTTTCTGTAAAAAATTAATCTGTACATTAGGAAATGGCATCCATGCAAGGCATCTACCAGACATGATGCATTAGGAAAGCACGGAACATCAACAAAGACTACAGCCACCCAGGCAATGGTCTGTTCACACTTCTGCCGTGTGGTAGACGCTACTGGAGCATCAGGGCACGCACTTCTAAATTCACAGTGTTCTCAGGCCATAATGCTTCTCAACCAGCAACACTGTTCTATGATATCTCAACCAAGATGGCAGCCTTCACTACATAGCCTTTTCCATGCTAACATATGGTCACTGGCGAACAAAATGGACAAAATCCACTCACATGTATTATGGATTATTGCACCCATAAATGAATAAAGACCTTCCCCAACCAAAAGATGGCTGAAAATGACCACAAACTGGGGATTGAGGAGCACTTCTACAACAACTCTGAATCCTGACGCATGTGGCAGGGCATCCAAGCCATCACTGACTATCAGCCAAATACCCTTCCCCCACAGCCAGCGACGTCTCCTTCACCAATGAGTTAAACAGGTTTTATGCACACTTCGACAGGGACAGTGAAGAGCCAGCCATTGAAGCTGAACTCCCCCCAGATGTCACCCCCCTCAGACAGTCCACCGCGGAAGTGTCGTCTGCACTGAGCTGGGTGAAAGAATGCAAAGCTGCTGGCCCTGATGGCATCCCCGGCGTGTGGTCAGAGCATGTGCTGGGCAGCTGGCCGAGGTTTTTACTGACATTTTCAACATATTATTGGCCCAGGCTGTTGTCCCAACGTGCTTCAAGACCGCAACCATTGTGCCAGTGGTGAAGAAGTCGACCGTGTCTAGACTGAATGACTTCAGACCGGTTGCACTCACCCCCACAATCATGAAGTGCTTCGAAAGACTAGTTTGAAAGCAAAAGATATACCATGGAACACAGTCATCATCAAATAAATATGGCACAGCAGAGACATTACCAAGAACTGGATGTCCCTCTGAAATTGATGAAAAGACGAGAAGAAAACTTGTCAGGGAGGCTTCCAAGAGGCCTACAGCAACATTTAAAGGAACTGCAGGAATTTCTGGAAAGTACTGGCTGTGCGCTACATGTGACAACAATCTCTATGGGAAAGGGCGGCAAGATGGAAGCCTTTTCTTACAAAAAAAAACATCCAAGCCCAGCTGAAGTTTGCAAAAAGTCAAGTCCCCCAAAAGCACGTGGGAAAATGTGTTATTGTCTGATGAAACCAAGGTTGAACTTTTTGGCAATAATTTCAAAATGTATGTTTGGCACAAAAACAACACTGGACATCACCCAAAGAACACCATACCCACAGTGAAGCATGGTGGTGGCAGCATTATGCTTTGAGACTGTTTTAATTCAGCTGGAACCGGGGCCTTGGTCAGGGTGGAGGGAATTATGAACAGTTCCAAATACCAGGCAATTTTGGCACAAAACCTTCAGGAGTCCGTTAGAAAGCTGAAGATGAACAGGAAGTTCAACTTTCAACATGATAACGACCCAAAGCACACATCCAAATACAAAAAAGAAAACGGCTTCACCAGAAGAAGATTAATGTTTTGGAATGGCCCAGCCAGAGCCCAGACCTGAATCCAATGGAACATCTGTGGGGTGATCTGAGGAGGGATGTGTACAGATTTGGAGTGCTTTTGCAAAGAAGCATGGGCAAATATTGCCACGTCAAAATGTGCCATGCTAATAGACTCCTACCCAAAAAGACTAGAGTGCAGAAATAAAATCAAAAGGTGCTTCAACAACGTATTAGTTTAAGGGTGTGCACACCAAGTTATTGTGAATTTTTATTTTTTTCCCTCAAAGATTACAGTTTGTTAATGAATTGAATTGTTCACGTTATAGGTCACAATAAAGGTGAAAAAATGTCTGACATGATTTATCTTTGTCTCATTCTTTTACATCACAAGAACCTGGCATTTCCTTATGTCCACGAGACTTGAGAGAGAAGTTGTTGTCCTGGCACCATGTTGCCAAGTCACTTACCTCCTCTCTGTATTTGGTCTCATCATTGTTGTACATGAGACCCAGGATGGTGGTGTCGGCCGCAAACTTAAGGATGACATTGTAGCTGTGTGTGGCCACACAGTCATGGTGAACATGGAGTACAGGAGGGGACTCAGTATGTAGCCCTGAGGGGTTTCGATGCTCAGGGTCAGTGCAGAGGAGGTGAGGTTGCACATTCTCACCACCTGGGGGGCTGCTCGTCAGGATTTCCAGGATCCAGTTGCAATGGGAGGTGTTAAGACCCAGAGTCCTGATCTTGGGAATGAGCAATTGTGCGTTTGATTACTAGTTTAAAATGCTCAGAAACAAAAAACGTTCTTTTGAAACTCATCAATCAATTCTCTGAGAAATAGAGAAATGCAAGGAATTGCCAAGAAACTGAAGATCTCGTACCATGTGTTGTACTCCCCTTACAGAACAGCACAATCAGTCTCAAGAATAGAAAGAAGAGGGGGAGGCTATTTAGACTAAGGTATTGCCAAATATAATTACTGCTATTTAATCTTAGTTTATTAGAAGGAAGTTGTGTGACAAGTTATTCTCACACAGGCACTCAATCCTGTCACTCTGTGCTAATTCCTGTTACCCAATGTTCATTCCTGTTGCTTGTTTTTATTCACAAAAATACACAACTTATTTTTCAATTGTGTTTTAGCCATCATTTAAAAAATGGTATGATAAATGCTCATGCTTCCGACCTGGACAAGGTTTAAACAGACTCTGGATTCAGCCCACATGCATTTATTAATTATTACAATGTCTACTCTTAATATGTTCACCTGGCACAGCCAGAAGAGGAGTGCTCACCCTTCTGAGCCTAGGGCAGGTAGGAACATACCATGATAATAGACTGTGTAATGGTTGGCTACAATCATTAACCGCCTCCTATGTATAGTGGCATAAAAGACTGTGTTGCCTCTGTAATTATGGAAGAGATAGAAATGAGAAATGGAAGGTCAACATCATAGACTCATGCTGAATAAAGATGGCTCTCCCCTGACTTCTGGTTGCATTTATCTTGGTCATGGATCAAACTTGGACAGAATCTAACAACTTTCACCTCTTTATACCCCTCCTTGTCAGCCCCCAAAAATATTATCTTGTGCTATAAGATACATACAAAAACAAGTTTTCATACTAATCAAAAAACAAGATAGAACCCTACACTGTCATGGCAAACATAGTTCTTGGTCAGAGTTAACAGACCTCCTGATCTGAGCTACCCATGGTTTCTGTCCTGCCCAAATGCAAGATAGAGACACAGGCAAATTCACCTTCGAGCCATCTGTAGTTGGGTCATAGATAAGATGGGTTTGAGGCCTGGCACCTTGGTTGTGGCCAAAGTCACTTCTAAGAACAGGGCATGCTGACCTTGATCATCTTCTATCCGTGGAATCCATGAAGTCCAAAGCAAATTTAGGCCTAGTCTAAAACCTCAATTTATTACAGTTAATTTGCAGAATAATGGATAAATAAGGATATGGTAATCAATTAATCCTTTATAGTGGAAACCCCTACTCTTTTACTGCCTAAGGGGTTTTGATTAAGCTTGTATTACCATGCACAGATGCGTACTTCAAAAATCCACCAGAAAAAGTCACAATACTGTATAACCGTAAACAGTTTTTGTTTAGGCTTACTATAACGTAGCTACTTAAGGTTGTAGCAGGCAAACATTTGACTGAGAAAAATGCAACCATCTTATATTTATTATTGTAAAGAATAAATACAATTGCCTGAGATTGACCGTAACACATTTGGAAGAGTTAAACATTTGTGTTATTAAAGACAGTGCTGAAATGGCCCACATATTAGACCATTCAGCTTTTCATGGGGAGCAGTAAACACTACACATAAATGTCTAAAACATCATGAATTTCATTACATTCCAGTCAGTTTAACACCTCTGATTAATATCACCAAGGGTCTGTTGGAGACTCTTCGTCAAATACACTTCCACTCCTCCTCGACAGAGTTCTCATTGCACTACTCATTGCACTACATGCAGAATTAATCAGGAATATTTACAATCATATGATATATTTACTCACTACTAGAGAGTTATTGTCAGTGTTTTACTTTGTTGTGTCCTACTGAACAAGACCATGATTAGAGTGAAACATCATGTTGTGTTTGACAAAGGGACCATCTGACACAGAGACACTGAGGAGTCAGAATAAACCCTAAACCCTGGATAGAGGGGCTCAGTGAATGTGGTGTTGAATGTGTGCAGGTCGGTCAGTGTGTCAGAGGAGACACTGTAGAAGGACAGAATGCCGGCTGGCCAGTCCAGATACACTCCTACTCTGTGGGAGTCTGAGGAGGTGACAGGTATGACAGTTTTCTTATTATTGTGCCTGACAGAGTAACTGTTACCAACACAGTCCAGACTCCAGGACTTATCATTGTTACCAAGCCAACAGTCAACACCCCTTCCTTTCCTGTTGATTCCTTTATATGTCACTCCTATCAGAGCCCCTCTCCCACTCCACTCTACCTCCCAGTAACAGCGTCTAGACAGACCCTCTATGCACAACATCAGTGGCCAGTGGTCAAATCTCTCTGGGTGATCAGGATACGGCTGCTCCTCTCTCCTCCTTGTCACCTTTCTGTTCTCCTCAGACAGAGAGAGGTATCTGTTTACTGTGTTTGGGTCCAGTGTGAGATCACAGACATCTGATGGATGAGACCAAGACACAATATTACACATCATCATCATTCATATTATACACACATGCAGAATGAAACAAATATGCACAACCTTACACAATCATAAATAAATACATGTGACCCCCACACACGTGAACACACTCACATGAACACACACACATGTAAACACACACATGTGAACACACACAAGCATATTGAAACCAATATGCACAAACCCATACACAGGCATGTATCCCCGTGAACACATACACCATCTGTATATGTGTTCTATATAATAAATCACTTACATTTCTTCGGTCCTGTTTTCAACCTCCACTCTCCACCATGATCCATTCTGTGGAAGAAGCAGAGGAGCAGACTGTCATTCAGTGACACACAACCTGTCACTGCACGAAAAGGCCTCTTTGTAATGATGAAAAGTAAAAGACCAGTACAGGGAAGTCACAATATAAAAGATTTTAACCAGTCATAAGAAGTCAGCTCTTGATATTTCTGGAAACTCCTCAATCTTTGCACATGCAAATTCGCTCTTAACACTCAGCCGGCAAAAAGCAGTATACTTACAGTGGATATAAAAAGTCTACACACCCCTGTTAAAATGCCAGGTTCTTGTGATGTAAAAGAATGACTACGATAAATCATGTCAGAACTTTGTCCACCTTTAATGTGACCTATAACGTGAACAATTCAACTGAAAAACAAACTGAAACCTATGAGGAAAAAAAAAAATCACAATAACCTGGTTGCATAAGTGTGCACACCCTTAAACTAATACTGTTGAAGCACCTTTTGATTTTATTACAGTACTCAGTCTTTTTGAGTATGAGTCAATTAGCATGGCACATATTTGCCCACTCTTCTTTGCAAAAGCGCTCCAAATCTGTCAGATTGCGAGGACATCTCCTGTGCACTTCCCTCTTCAGATCACCCCAAAGATGTTCAATTGGATTCAGGTCTGGGCCCTGGCTGGGCCATTCTGGTGAAGCAATGCTTTTGTGGATTTGGATGTGTGCTTTGGGTTGTTGTCGTGCTGAAAGCTGAACTTCCTCTTCAGCTTCAGCTTTCTAACGGACCCCTGAAGGTTCTGTGCCAGAATTGCTTGGTATTTGGAAATGTTCATTATTCCCTCCACCCTGACTAAGGCCCCGGTTCCAGCTGAAGAAAAACAGCCCCAAAACATGATGCTGCCACCACCATGCTTCACTGTGGGTATGGTGTTCTTTGGGTGATGTGCAGTGTTGTTTTTGCGCCAAATATACCTTTTGGAATTATGGCCAAAATGTTCAACCTTGGTTTCATCAGACCATAACACATTTTCCCACGTGCTTTTGGGACACTTGATGTTTGTTTTTGCAAACTTCAGCCGGGATTGGATGTTTTTCTTTGCAAGAAAAGGCTCCCGTCTTGCCACCCTACCCCGTAGCCCATTCACATGAAGAATACGGGAGATTGTTGTCACATGTAGCACACAGCCAGTACTTGCCAGAAATTCCAGCAGTTTCTTTAATGTTGCTGTAGGCCTCTAGGAAGCCTCCCTGACCAGTTTTCCCCTCGTCTTTTCATCAACTTGAAGGGACGTCCAGTTCTTGGTAAAGTCTCTGTTGTGCCATATTTTCTCTACTTGATGATGACTGTCTTCAATGTGTTCCATGATATATCTAATGGTTTGGAAATTCTTTTGTACCCTTCTCCTTTGAACAGTGAGATTCCTCTGATGATTTGGAAGCTCTCTGCGGACGATGGCTTTTGCTCTGAGATACAACTAAGGAAATGTCCGGAAAATCCTACAAGAACAGCTTAACTTTATTTGTGAATAATCAGAGTCACTTTAAATGATGGCAGATTTGTAATGATTTCAATTTAAGTTTGAATGTGACTGGTCAATTCTGAACACAGCCAAATCCCCAGTTATAAGAGGGTGTGCGCACTTATGCAACCAGGTTATTGTAAGGTTTTTATTTGTAATTTTCCCCCCTTGAAGATTTCAGTTTGTTTTTCAATTGAATTGTTCACATTATAGGTCACATTAAGACTGGAAAAAGTTCTGAAATGATTTATCTTTGTCTCATTCTTTTACAACACAAAACCCTGGCACAGGGGTGTGTAGACTTTTTATATCCACTTTATGTTAGATATCGAAGAGGCAAAGATGAAGCTAGCTGGAAAGCTGATACATACAACTGACAGTGTGTTATTATTTAGCTAGTTAGCTGTGGAACAGAACCAACTCAAAATCAGATGTAACAATCGCCAAGTAAATCTGTGGTAAAACAGCTTACAAAACATGGGCATATATTGAGTCTTGAAATAACAGTTCTCTATTAGCTGATTGATTTGTCATGTCATGGCAACCAATCTGCACAACTAACCATTACACTACTTTCAAATGTTACATTCAAACTAATTACTAATGTTACATTTACACACACACATGGTTATTCCAATAGTATACCTTTTCCTACAGGTAAAATAGTTAGAGTGTTCAAGAAAAAGACAACAAAGTTTTCAAATAGGCTTCCTCAATAATAGTTTCCAATAAGTTTTAATGTATTTAACCAGAAAAGGTTCCTTGAGATTAAAAATCTATTTTTAAATTGCATCCTTGCCAAGATATTATATAAGCATTCATACAATAAAAACATTACATTGGAAGAAAAAATCTGTATTGTAATTATATTTGCAGAAAACCTTACTGAACTTGTAACAAAAGGGACTGTCCATTTGACTCAGTTCAGTGATTATAGAACATTCTGTCCACCCCTTCCTCATCAATGCAATTAGAAAATATACTATACATAATAATATTGGACACAAAGTTCCTCCTGCTGCTGAGTTTTTCCACCGCTATGGAGCTAAAGCCACATGTGATAAAAGAACACACATTATTTTAAAAGGGTACAGTGGAAGTGGAAACCTAAAACAGAGGGTCAATGTAAAACTAACACTGTTTCACTGTTCATATGAACAGTGTGCTGCAATTTGTAGACATTTTGAGTAGTTGAATGACTTGTCATAACACAGGAACAGATGTCCATTTGCTGTCTATAAAAACTAGTCCACACTTTGACGGGGTGATGAATCAGGAAACACCGAAGTGCCATCTGATGGAGAATTAGCTGGGGTTGCCTGCACATAGCAATGATTTCTTTAGCTGTGTGAGTTTCCTGAGAGTTTGAATACAAAATAGATGCACATTGTCTGGTATGGAGCAAATAATAAAATACATAGAAGTGGTGTTTTTCCCCTCCCAAAATAACTAGTTATTCCAGTTCATACTGTAGATCACCAACCATACCATGCTGCTTGTATATCACTTTAGGGCTAGACATAGAGGTGGTTGGGAGAGCACACATCCAAATTTGCCATTTCCACTCCAAAGTGTGTTCCTGCATCCTCCTAATGTATAAAAACATGTGTTCAATATTAAAGAAACCTTTCCGCTTCTTTTACACCTCCTCTCTTAATCAGGATATCAATGTGAGCCAACATGTCGGAGGAAACGCTCGCCCACATTGTCTTATCCCTAGCCAGGTCAGAGGTGCCCGCCCGCCCAGAGAGACCTGCAAATATAGATGACTGATCTCATATCCGACGACATCATAATTAATGTTGGCACAACTGAGGTTAGGTTTATGCACAGGTACCATTGAGGTTAGGTTTAGGCACAGGTACCATTGAGGTTAGGTTTAGGCACAGGTGTCTCTGAGGTTAGGGTTAGGTCAAATGGTGGGAGACAGGGGAATATTCTGTCTTTGGACTGGGGTAACCAACTTTCTACAGGTCAGTTGCAATGATGGTCCTGGAGCAACATTAATTATGATGTTGTAAGAACAACAACACAGTGATATCAGATTGTGTAAATATTGATGGTTAAGAGTCTTATGAATATTATATATTTTTTTGAACATGAACACGGAGAGAGGAATATCATGAGCTTTGGGTGTGTGGGTGATGGTCAGGCCAGGGAAGGAGGTTTGGGATGCAGGGTACTTGGCCCCACAGTGACTATGTCTGTGTCCTCCCTGGTTGGTTTGAGATGCAGGGAGTTTGTCCCCACAGTGACTATGTCTGTATCCTCCCTGGTTGGTTTGAGATGCAGGGAGTTTGTCTCCACAGTGATTATGTCTGTGTCCTCCCTGGTTGGTTTGAGATGCAGGGAGTTTGTCTCCACAGTGATTGTCTGTGTCCTCCCTGGTTGGTTTGGGATGCAGGGATTTTTTCCCCAGAGTGACTATGTCTGTATCCTCCCTGGTTGGTTTGAGATGCAGGGAGTTTGTCTCCACAGTGACTATGTCTGTATCCTCCCTGGTTGGTTTGGGATGCAGGGAGTTTGTCCCCACAATGATATGTCTGTATCCTCCCTCAAAACGTTCAGGCAAATTTGAGGCAGTTCATTGCAGTGCCAATGGTGGAAAGATAACGCTAGCTCCTCTTATAGAAAACAACTGTCCACGGATTACATTTACAAGAAAAGGAAAACCATGGCAGTTATGATAGCGACAATCAAAGTTGCATAGATTCTTGGAGTATTGAACAGAGTGTGAACAGAAGCGAAAAAATTGTAAACAAGGTCAACAGACTAAACGCAAACAACAAAGGACTTTGTATGCAATCAGAGGATATATAATTTTTTCAGTCTGCCACAAAACATTCCTACAGGTATAAGGGTAAGTGTAACGTTTGCTAACTACCTATAGATAATTCATTTTCAAAAAGTTGACTGTCATTTGTATTGCTAGTTATCTAGCTATAGCTACTGACGTTACTGTTAACATTAGCTAGCTAGGTAACGACAATAACTTACCAGCTAGCTAACATTTCCTGGTTTCTAGCTTGTGTGTGATTACGCCTAGCTCTTATGTTTGCACAATAACTCACGTTACTGTTAACTTTAGCTAGCTAGGTAACAACTTTAACTTACCAGCTAACTAACATCTCCTGGTTTCTAGCTTGTGTGTGATTATGCTTAGCTATTATGTTTGCATAGTCTTCATAAATGTGAGAAAGTCACTTACTGTAGTTTGATAATAATCTACCTGATTGACCGGTCATTCATCCAGGTGTGTGTGATTAAGCCAAATCTTTAAAGGCCTAAGAGTGTGTGAACTATGTTTAATGGGTGTAAACAAAGATCAGGTCTCTGGCAAGTGTGAATCTTTCAAGTCTCTTTTCTCCAAACTAAGTAGAGCAGATTATCAATTTTTAAAGCAGCATATCTTTCCTGTAAATGTATCAAACAATATTGTATATGTATGATATATGTGGTTTGTGTGGTTATTGGTAAGTGAAAACAAAGACATACCAGCTGATGTCTGGACATATTAACATTGATGGCGCAGTCATATTTAAATAATTACAATGAATATATGTTTTCCTTGAATTGACAATTATCCAGCTTGATAATGTCAGTGTACTTTGACTTTGAAACTGTGTTCATGCTACACAAAATGAGTACAGGTAGGCAGGTCTGTATTAGACTCATATTTCATGATGCAAAACAACATGACAACTAACACCAGATTACTGATTGTTGACAGAGAAAACATCTAGAGGACTTACTTGAGTTTCTTCAGTCTCCAGTGTGGATCCTCCAGTCCAGCAGAGAGCAGTCTGACTCCTGATTCTCCTGGGTGATTGTAGCTCAGATCCAGTTCTTTCAGATGTGAGGGGTTTGACTTCAGAGCTGAGACCAGAGAAGCACAGCCTTCCTTTGTGACCAGACAGCCTGACAGCCTGCACAAAATCGATCATTAGTTCACAAACTGCTTACATTTACAAAGTCTCAGCACTTTCAAGTAGGATGTCACAAGATGCATCTGACATTAAAATCTTCTTTGAGTAGGGCTCAATAAAATCTGTTGCATTTATTTCCTAATTGATAACCGTTACATTTTTTGGTGATTCAGTTATTAATGTCACACCTCCACATAAACACCCAAGACAGTAATGGTGTATGGGCGGGTCAGCTGTTTCTTCACCTGCAACCGCCCTCAATTCTTAATAACCCGGCCTCAACTATATGGATAAAGTGAAATTCTCAATCCTACATCAACCCTGAACATACAAATATAGAAAACACTGCTATAACATACAGTTCAAGCACCATTGGCCCACGAGTCTACATTTTGTATATTTTACAGAAGAGCAATACTAGAATGAACACATCAGTAAAACAAGGGGACTCTAACCACCTTAAATAAGGACCATAATGATCAAACAATAGTCAAACATAGAATAAGAAAATAGAAAGAGTAAAAACAAAATAAAAACATATGAAGCTATAAAAGCTGTAGGCTAAAAAGTGTGGTTACATTTTTAACCAGTTTTAACCTGGATTAAGAAATGTATACATTTGGGGCACGTCTAAGCTCTTCTGGTAGTTTATTCCAGTTGTGTGCAGCAGAACCGCAGCTTCACCATGTTTATCTTGAACTCTGGGCTCTACTAGCTGACCTGAGTTCACGGATCTAAGAGCCCTGCTCGGTTTATACCAAATATATCAGAAATGTATTCAGGGCCTAACCATTCAGTAATTCATAGACTAAAAGCACCACTTTAAAATGTATTCTGTAACTGACAGGAAGCCAGTGCAAAGATTTAAGAACCGGAGTGATGTGCTCTGTTCTCTTGGTCCTGGTTAACATTCTAGCAGCAGCATTCTGAATGACCTGCAGCTGTTTTACAGTCTTTTTGGGGAGTCTAGTTAGGCCATTACAATAGATAAAACTCTACCAGAGATAAAAGCATGGATGAGCTTTTCTTGGTCTTTAGGAGACCAAGCCCTTGATTCTGGCTAAATTTTTAAGATGATAGAATGCTGTTTTGGTGACCGCTTTGATATGACTGTTGAACGTGAGACCTATAACCGCCAGAGCCGAATGCCGTTTGGCGTCATTAGCATACAGATTGTCCCTATTAGCATACTCATTCTCCTCTACAGCATCACCATCCAGTCAGAGCATCAGTTCATCTACTGGGTCGTCATCAAACTATACAGAATAGTCTAGAAAATTATGAATTACAGAATTAGTTGGTTTTAGATGGTAAATTAATTAAAAAAATATAGGAATGTGTTTGTATTTAAGGTTTTATCATCTGAAAAAAAAAAATAATAAAAAGAATACACAACGATTTATAAGAATACACAACGATTGTTTTTAAGAACACAGGCTATAGTATTTTAATTATTTTATTAGGCCGTACAAATGTAAAAATTTTAATTACTTCATTTATTCAAACGTAAATCTTTTAGTATTTAGTATTCATTTTGAAGGTAAAATAAGAGACATTATCGACTAGTTTGAGACAATCAAAGGATATACACATGAATAGTCTACATAAGCCTAAAGCGCGGTTGCTTGAAAATCACAATACATTTCAAACAATGAATAACACATAGGCTACAGCCTATTTGTAGGAACACAATTGCTAAAATAAATTTTACCCAAATCATGCCGTCTCTTCCAGACTCCTATCTCGCAGTGGCATTTGGGGTTGCCGTTGGTTCGTTTACATTTTTTGCGAGGAGGCTCAGGCATTGGTGGATCAATATCTGAATCAGATTAAGACCCAGCAACCGACTCGTCATTTTCATGATCGATTTCTGATCCTCCATCTGACTCCATCTTATCTAAATCTTGCAGCATCTGCAATGCTGTCAGGGCGTCAAATCGTCGGATTTTGTTTGCCATTGTGAACTAAACGCTATAAATTGTGTTTGAGTTGTGTCTGACTAGGGGGCGGAGTTCCACTCATATAACCGGAGTTACATTCCCTCTAGGGGGGCGGTGTTCAACTCATATAACCGGAGTAACATTCCCACTAGGGGGCGGAGCTCCACTCATATAACCGGCCCCTATAGGGGCTTTAGCTCCTAGTGGTTCACGGCGGAGCGAGCGAGCCAAGGATGTACTCCATGTCAGACATGACTCACAGGGTTCAGTTAAGAAACCGTCCCCTAAAACCCCAAGACGAAACATCCCTGATAGCTGACCAAGTCAGAGAACGGATGATCGTATGCGTTAAAGATGAAAATCCTCCCCAAGGGCAGGCCTATGAACACATAAGCCACCCAATGGAAAAATAAATGTTGGTCTCAAGCGAAAAGGCTAAGAAAATGTATCCGTTTCACACAAAGCACAACATATAACTAACACACTGATAGACCTGGGCAGTCAGACTGATAGACCTGGGCAGTCAGACTGATAGACCTGGGCAGTCAGACTGATAGACCTGGGCAGTCAGACTGATAGACCTGGGCAGTCAGACTGATAGACCTGGGCAGTCACACTGATAAGACCTGGGCAGTCACACTGATAAGACCTGGGCAGTCACACTGATAAGACCTGGGGAGTCACACTGATAAGACCTGGGGAGTCACACTGATAAGACCTGGGGAGTCACACTGATAAGACCTGGGGAGTCACACTGATAAGACCTGGGGAGTCACACTGATAGACCTGGGCAGTCACACTGATAGACCTGGGCAGTCACACTGATAGACCTGGGCAGTCACACTGATAAGACCTGGGCAGTCACACTGATAGACCTGGGCAGTCACACTGATAGACCTGGGCAGTCACACTGATAGACCTGGGCAGTCACACTGATAGACCTGGGCAGTCACACTGATAGACCTGGGCAGTCACACTGATAGACCTGGGGAGTCACACTGATAGACCTGGGGAGTCAGACTTATAGACCTGAGGAGTCAGACTTATAGACCTGAGGAGTCAGACTTATAGACTTGGTGCGCAACACATACAGAGCGAGAGCGTGTACCGGGCATAGATGGTGGAGCCTCTCGTCCTCCTCACACACAAGCGGAGGAGTGAAGAAGGCCTGTAATTCGATAACTCTAGATCGAAAAGAGCTGGTGATAACCTTAGGCACGAAGGGCGGGTTAGGTCTCAGCATAGCGCAGCTTAATTCCTCTCTGATAGCCAGAGAGCCTGGGTGCACAGAGTGCGCACGGAGATTGCTCACTCGCTTAGCAGACCATAAAGCAAGGGGCAAGACAGTCTTAAGGGAGAGCAGCTTAAGAGAACACTGCTGCAAGGGCTCGAACGCAGGCTCAGAGAGAGCGCTCAGCACCTTAGGGCGCAGACAAATCAGAACATTGCGTCTCCTAACCAGGTCAGAGAAGTGCGTCAGCACCAGTAGGACTGCGTCCAGTTCCAGCAGCCCAGGGGTGCGCCCTGAGAGAGCACCATGGGGTTTCTCTAATATTCCAGGTCCCCCCATAGGTGTAATGGCAGAGATAAGGTCTAGTTCCGATGGCGCACAAGGGTCGACCCGTTGGTGAGCGAACCAGGCCCGCAGGCTGCGCATGTGCAGTAGACCCAGAGGGAGAACTGCAGTGCGCTGCTGCTATCATGCCCAAGAGGGACATGAAGGCCCGAACTGAATGCCTGCAGGGTGGGCGGCACAGGTTGAGGGCAGAGAGTAAATCGAGAGCCCAAGTGTCCAAAATGCTTGCTCTCATCGTGCGCATGTCCATGACCAGACCCTGGTAAGAAACCTGCTGGGCTGGTCCCGGAGCGCTCTATTACCAATTCACAGCGAGCCCTAATCGCATGAGAAGGGACACCACTCGGAAAGTGTGTACTCTGTCCAGCTCCAGGGAAAGTGCTAAAATGAGATCATTTAGATAGGCTAAAATCCTGATTCCTTCCCTGAGTAGGGGCTCCAGCGTCATCTCCAAGCATTTCCGGCACCAGGTCAGTGCAACGACAGGCAGCAGCTACAATTTTCTTCATGGCGGAGACATCGGGCTGATGAATATTGACAACAAAAATTCTCAGGCGGAAGAGAATAATCAATAGTAACTCAGCAAGCGCTTGCGGAATAAAAAAGGGAGGGTGTTCTCTGGGCTCACGGGTCCTATATAGGGGCAGGCGTGCCCTGATTGGCTGTTGCATCTTGCATAATGAGTTTTCAGTACGACTGCTAACGCGGCCAGGGTAAACCACAAGCCCCTCTAAGGCAAATAACTTTGAATTGGTGACTGGTGACTGCTAAATAATATCCTTGGTATTTCACTTAGTGAATAATTATTTAGTCTAATACATTTGTAGGATCTTAATCTTCAGTAAAATAAGCAGAGAAAATTAAAAGAGAGTCGATAGGATATGTGTGCGATTTAGTTTCTCTTTTTCCCCTAAAATAACAAGAAACCAGGCAATCTTAGTTTAGCCGGCCTGCAATAGAAAGTGTTGCCCACTCGAGATTCGAACCCGGCCCCCTGACGTGGAAGGCTGTGTCGTTAACCAATACACCACAGAGCTGTACATTTGATATTTGATAAGAACGCTGGACCTATAGTTTACAGGTCCTTTTCTCAAAGCACTACGCTATTTAACAAGGGGGACTCAGTCAGTCAGTCACTCACTAACTCAGTCGCTCAGTAAGAGACATTTGCTCTTCTTGGCCGGCTCCGCTTATGCATTCCGCCAAAAACAGTATTCACATTTGGTGAATTAGCGTATACAATAAGCTGAATCTCCTATTGAAAATTGGTAACGTGTGATGAGTAGCCTATATTTCAGACAACAGAACAATGTAATAAACGCCTATTTTAGGAAAAGTCATGGAAGGAGGAGGGTGTAGCTTTCAAAATGGCAGTTTTATTTTTATTACAAACTCAAACGCCAATTGGCATAGGCATTTGGCAGTTCTAGTGTTAATGGCAGTGGTCTTTAGAGACGTTGGGAAAATGCCTGACTGCAGAGAGCTATTAATTATTTGCTGTAGATCCACTGTTATAGAGTTAAAAAAAAAAAAATTAAGTCTGAAGGCAGTGTGTCAAGGCAACATGTGGAAGCTTTAATATGTCCAACTGTTTCTTCTAGGGTTTTTGATCAATTGTGTTAATGACAGAAACATGTATGTTAAATTCATCCAATTTTGGTCCTAAGGATATCGCGGGTCACAAATGCCTTATTTTGATGGCCTACTTTAATCCTAAAACATGGGGCCTAAGCTCATAAGTACCACTTTAAACCACCCCATTCATTTTCAGATTTCCCAGCATGCTCTATTGCGTATCATTTTTTAAATATTTTGTTTAATCCATGTTTGTGCATGAATATTAACTGGTTCACTACTCCCATGTTACAAAAAGTATTGCATACATATTGCAAACAAAATATTGCATGGCCTTACTGTACTCTACTGAAACAATCGTTCTAGTTGTTTTAGTTAATTGCAGGCATCATTGATCCTTTCTATGTGAGCATTCTGAAAACACTGCTTTGGTTGAAAACTGTTCACAACCCACAAAGTAGAGGAATATTTTGGGAAGTTTGAAGGGAAGACAGCCGGCTAATAGTAGTACTTAGTAGTAAAACACTTCTGTTAGCTCTCTGAGCGATATGTCAGCCATGGTTAGGATTTCAGTCTTTGCCATTCTGATATGCTTGGTTATATCGTCACCAATCAAGTTAGTATCTGGTTTATCAAATATGGAGTTAGCATAGTTTCTTCTTGCCATCGTCCTATCAGTGGTTTTAGGGCTATTTCTTTGGTTTTGGTTAGCGCTAATGCTAGTGTTGTGGTTAGCTCTCATAGGTTCATTTACACACATTTCATTCCGAGTCATTGGATCGTACCTGTTTTGCAGTGTGAGTTCTTATTTGATTTCTTGCTGGATTTGCCTCTGCGGCGTATGTCGTCAGACCAAGTCCCCACTGAAGTTGATGCCTTTGGTCTAGCCCCGGTACTGTGCCAGTAAGATGTGTCGTTGGGGAAGACTGATTTGAAAGCCTCTGCAGTTAATCCAGTGGTGTTAGGACACGTCCATGGGAGCTTGTCAACTAGGTCCGTGACAGAACGCTCTAGATTTTATGTAATCCCATGTATACCAATCTTGAGCTACCAAACGTTAGCGTTTGGTAGCTCAACCCCTAGAGTAGCTACACTCAGTAAATTTAATATTGATGGCAATATTGTTTGAATAGGTGCAGATGCTTAATTTCCTGGGGGTGATAATGTTTTCCAAAACACTAACTTGCAATACTCATTATGTCTGGAAAGGTTGTAGCAAATACTGTAGATAGTTACCCCAAACAATGATATGCTTTCTGTACCAATGCCTTGCGGGTGTTGATAGGACTCAAGCATTCAGTGTGAAAATTCCAGTTTGACTTGAAAAAAGTAGTGATTTTCTCAACCTGCAATAGTCATAACTAGCATTGGTAAATTATAACTTGTGTGATTCTTTGCATGGTGGGACTTTTCAGCTGGAAAGGCATTTCAGATAGATGATAATGTAACCAGAGTGCATTTGTAAAATGACTAATACTACAATGATGTTGGTAACATCTGTCAGGCACGTTAGTCCAGCTTTAAGTTTTCCAATCTACTCCTACAGACCGCCTTGAATTACTACCTCTTACTATCTTACCCATTGGTTTGTGGCCTCTTTCTCCCTCGCTCTACTGAATGAAGTAAACCCATAGTGTACAATCCTAAATTCAGCTGCTGTCCTGCTATCAGAGATTCAATTCAATGACTCTGATTGATTTACTTGATGGCGTGGCACTTATCAATAATTTAACGGTTGGTTGGTTGCCTCTTTCTGTTTGTTCATGTTTATCACTTTCATGCCATGATCATACATAGCATGAACCAAATTCTTAAAATATTGAACACACTTTAGCTATATCTAAATGATTCAAAACATAAACTGAAGAAAAAAAACTTGCCAGCTTTTGTGTGTAGATTGTAACCAAGAACCGTAGCTATACTTAAATCCACTCTTGACTGGTGGTAGTTAGCTACTTGCAAACCCTATGGTGCAGACTAAGACAGAGATTGTGCAAATCATTTTAGCAGGTGTTCTTCCTTTCAAATAATTCACTATGACTTTTTCACACAGCCATAGGAACTACAGTGTTATCTAGCAAGCAAGCCACTGTAACATTTGTTGGTGTAAACTTGAAAGTAAAGATAGCTAGCTAGCTATTTTTAAGCCAGAAGAAAGCTTATATTTTATCACATTCGTTTGTTCCATAGCTATGAAAATCTATTGACGTTTAAACATGATGTACTTACTGTGAAAACAAAACTTAAACATGTGGCTACAGTAATCCACTTAGCCAGCCTACACACACTGCTCGTCATTAAAGAATGAATGAGAATGTAAGATTTGGTCGCGACGGAGACGTACATGTCCCCTCCATCCCCCCAGCTCCTACGCCCTTGGATAGGCCTATTTGATGTGCCGATTCTTCATAATAAATTAAAAATTAATTATAACAGCTCCCGGTTGTTGTGCGCATCATGTATTGTGCAGATCATGTAGATAGTCAATGTTATTTTGTCCCACTCTCACACTCTCCTGTCACTTTCAGAAATCATTAACAATTTGCCTACAATATAAACAAAATTAAAGAGATCCGTGTATAATGTACATCCAGGGTTGGGTTGGTTACTTTTTAAATGTAATCAGTAACAGTTACCTGTCCACATTTGTAATCACTAACGTAACATTTTGATTACTCAATCTCAGTAACATAATCTAATTACTTTTAATTACTTTTAGATTACTTTAATATTAAGAGGCATTACAAAACAAATAGGAATAGCCTATAACCAAGACCTTTTGGCAATAAATGGCAATTTCTCAAAAAGGGCATTGACATTATTGTATATAAAAATCAAGATATACGGAAGCTTTTCGCATGTACACTAAATCAACAGTAGTCCGATGTTTTTCTCCACAACCACCAACGTCATCAAAACGTTGCAGAAACCCCAGGCATGCAAATGCACGTTTGCAACCGTGAACATTTGCAAACAAATAAGTTTTACTCTAGCGCACATAACCTGCGATTATTAGGGCTAACATGCCATGGATTTAAAAAAACATAAATGAAAGCAATAAACTGTGATTGTACACCTGCACTCTTAGCTTAAAGTCAATGTCGTAAGCAGCCAATGATAACCAATGAACGCAATTGTCAGAGATTCAAAATGAGATATGTCTGTCTTTCCATTGGCTGGTATGTAAATCTTTACTTTGATTGTGACACACATGTCTGTATAATATCAGAGGATTATTAGGTATTAGGGCCATGTCCTCCTGCCTAAACAAAGAAGGGTGCCAGTCTTCTGTTCCTCAGGAATGTGGTCCTTGGGGGGAAAGTAAAATTAGTTGGCCCCTTTAGGTAAACACAGTAGTAAACATTATGGCATTTGACGCGTCTCTCTTATTTGCAAATAATAATAAAACTGTTAAATTGTGCCAAGAAAATTTCGTCTCTGTACTTCCTTATTAATGAGTTCTGATCGATGAAATTACCATCACACAACCTGTATGGACGGAGTTCAGTTGGCTACATCAAATGCAATCATTCTTTGGCAGAGTGCTTCCCAACACACCTTTTCTCCTGAAATATCATGATTAATTCCACAATGTTTTATCTTGAAGGCAGGGTAATGTTACAGGTATCTAACAAATAGTTGCCTAATCTTCTAAACATTTCCTGTCTGAGTTGTTCAATGTAACTCTTCTGCTGTGTTGTTCGTTGCATTTGACAAATAAACATTAAAACTTGAAAAAATCTTTTCACGTATCATCACGTTCTCAGAAATGTGTTGATAGTAGAGAACTAAATCACATTGTTATATGGGTCGGCTAATATTATCGTAGATACACTCTGTTTTTATCAGCCACCCAACCAACAAAACCGCCCACCTTAGCTCACATGATGATCACACACAACTGAGGCGCGCAATTAGTAAAGCATTTAAAAACAAAATCACGCATGCAACATGTCGTATTTCGCACACATAATATTTTTCAATTGAAGTAATCCAAATGTAATCATACATTGTTTCAAAAGTATCTGTAATCCGAGTACAATCTTTTAGTTGATAATTTAACGGATTCCAGTTACCGATTGTTTTATTCCGTTACATACTCTGTGTATATCCTATATCCTTTTACTTCCCAACTCTGTGTCTATCCTATTAATATTTTCTACAATTTGCAGTGTGTTAACAGGTGTTTTTCAGCATGCATCGTAGCTGCAAGTCTTCTAGGATATCATTGGTTTGTTTGTGCTCCACATTGTTTCAACTCCTTATTTTCCGTGGTATTGGAATGGACATGTATTTGCATATGGCGGGAAGTGGAGATGTGATCAGAAGCTTTTTTTGCAGACTACTAATGCCGTGATATCTGATGGGGTTTGGTCTTTACCAGGGATGGAGGCTTGGACCTGCTGGCAGCTCAGAGCAGGTGGAGGTGGGAACACAAAAGATGTATTGTATTCCCCTTTTGTTCTATTAACCCTCTGTTTGTTGTCATGTTTATTATTGTGTTGTCAGTTCTGTTGTTGTTTATTACTCACCTCAGAGTCTCCAGTTTACATTGTGGATTCTTCAGCAAAGCAGAGAGCTGCTTCACTCTTGTATCCTTCAGGTCATTGTTACTCAGATCCAGCTCTTTCAGGTGTGAGGGGTTTGACATCAGAGCAGAGACCAGAGAAGAGCAGCCTTCCTCAGTGATTCCACAACCTGACAGTCTGGATAGAGATTATTATACTGTTTAGAATAACTTTAGAATTGCCTCAATACAATACATCACCGCAATGTCAATAAGTACTTTCAAAATGAAAATAGCCAATACATGACACTAGAATGTTACTTCCCTTATAGAATATTGTGTGAGGAGGGGAGTAGCAGAAAGGATTATAACTGAGAACGAGGGGTAGATCTGTGGACATCTGGAGGTTTAACTTAAGATCAGCTTGAATGGTTGATAAACCTGGAAAGTAGGACCGTAACTATTATTAGATTAAGTCAACCTATTGTCAAGTAAAATCTGTTTCGTTTTGGAAATGTGGTGGATTTGGATGTTCAAGTCCCTATGTGACCCTCACGGTAGAGGAGATGGGATGGTAAAGGAGAATGGATGTCTTCAAAAGGAAACAGTGCAATAGTAACAATATAATGGACCTGTATCATTCAGATCATTGTTACTCAGATCCAGTTCTTTCAGGAGTGAGGGGTTTGGCTTCAGAGCTGAGAACAGAGAACCACAGACTTTCTATGTGAGCAGACAGCTTGATTGCCTGCAACGAGTTTAACAACATTTCTCAATCACATGCTTGAAGAAGTGGGTATACATTTACCAACTTTGTCTAGTGGTTCTGGGCATTATCCAAGTCATGGCTGTTACATTGTCAGTTCTCCCTGAGTGACATTTCCATCTCCGTCCATGAAACCCCTCCAATGCATGTTGCACATGTCCATCTCTGTTTATTAAACCCCTCCACTGTGGTGATATTTCCATCTCTATGAAACTGTGATGACATTTCCATCTCTGTCAATGAAACCCCTCCACTGTGATGACATTTCCATCTCTGTCAATGAAACCCCTCTACTGTGATGACATTTCCATCTCTGTCTATGAAACCCCTCCACTGTGGTGATATTTCCATCTCTGTCTATGAAACCCCTCCACTGTGGTGATATTTGTTGTGGAAATGTCTTTATACAATGTATTCTCACTGAGTAAAGGACTGAGTCCCACTGTTTAGATAGGTAGAGGAATGTGGGGGATCTGGTATTTGCATAGGGGGCATCTATTGTCTGTCCAGATGCAGATCAATGGGTTTTAGGACAGGATAGGAGAAGATACAACAGGGGGCAGTAAGGTCAGTTGGCCCTTTGGGTAAACACAACAGTAAACATTATGGCAGGAAGGATAAGGTGGGGGAAGATAGCATTTGACTTGTGTGATAGAACAAAGGGAATGTGTTTGATTGACATAAGACAGATGGCAGCATCTTACCACACCCCTTTTCCTATGTAATAAATACTGTCGAAATGATGTTTTTATTTAGAGACAATCCACTGTTACCTTGTAACCTGTATACTTTCTCCTTGCAAGCAAAATTAAAACTGTTTATTGCGTGATTGATTTCTCCTGTCTTACCTACCATTTTCATAGAACTATTTGGATTTTAGAAATTGCCATCACAGATTAAAAGATGGAGTAAAATTCTTCAGCTTTATGTTCCTTGTGTCTTATTCATTGATACCGCATATACAGTGCCTTGCGAAAGACCCGGCCGTCCCTCCAAACTTTCAGCTCATACAAGGAGAAGACTGATCAGAGATGCAGCCAAGAGGCCCATGATCACTCTGGATGAACTGCAGAGATCTACAGCTGAGGTGGGAGACTCTGTCCATAGGACAACAATCAGTTGTATACTGCACAAATCTGGCCTTTATGGAAGAGTGGCAAGAAGAAAGCCATTTCTTAAAGATATCCATAAAAAGTGTTGTTTAAAGTTTGCCACAAGCCACATGGGAGACACACCAAACATGTGGAAGAAGGTGCTCTGGTCAGATGAAATCAAAATCGAAGCAAAACGTTATGTTTGGCGTAAAAGCAACACAGCTCATCACCCTGAACACACCATCCCCACTGTCAAACATGGTGGTGGCAGCATCATGGTTTGAGCCTGCTTTTCTTCAGCAGGGACAGGGAAGATGGTTAAAATTGATGGGAAGATGGATGGAGCCAAATACAGGACCATTCTGGAAGGAAACCTGATGGAGTCTGCAAAAGACCTGAGACTGGGACAGAGATTTGTCTTCCAACAAGACAATGATCCAAAACATAAAGTAAATCTACAATGGAATGGCTCACAAATAAACATATCCAGGTGCTAGAATGGCCAAGTCAAAGTCCAGACCTGAATCCAATCGAGAATCTGTGGAAAGAACTGAAAACTGCTGTTCACAAACGCTCTCCATCCAACCTCACTGAGCTCGAGCTGTTTTGCAAGGAGGAATGGGCAAAGATTTAAGTCTCTCGATGTGCAAAACAGATAGAGACATACCCCAAGCGACTTCCAGCTGTAATCGCAGCAAAAGGTGGCGCTACAATATATTAACATGATTGTGTCCCACTTGTTGTTGATTCTTCACAAAAAATTACAGTTTTATATCTTTATGTTTGAAGCCTGAAATGTGGCAGAAGGTCGAAAAGTTCAAGGGGGGCGAAAACTTTCGCAAGGCACTGTAACTCCACTAAACAACTTTGATACGTATCAGTGGTCATTAAAGTGAGTGTCTGGACAATGGCTTCTGAAATAAAATGGATAAACAAAGGATACCTGCGTTGCCCCACTACATCACTGGGCTACTAAATGAATAAGGATTATCTATGAACCCCCTTATTCATTCCTACCTGAAACACTCAGAAAAACCTCAGTTCCACTACAATATGATTATATGTTAGGCTTTCAAAAAATCTTAACTAAATTGGGAAAATATCTTTTTATCTAACTATATTCTATTATTGTATTTTTTGAGAGAAAGTTTCCGGCCCCAGTCCACCCATCCATCACATTTATAAAATATCTTCTTCACTGGGCAAGCAAGCCACTAGAACTACTTACTCTTTTCCATAGAGCCCTAGGCTATTGTTTCAATCAAACAATCAAATGAATTTATAATGCCCTTTTTACATCAGCAATTGTCACAAAGTGCTTTCATAAAACACCCGGCCTTAAACCCTAAGGAGCAAACAACAGTAGTGTTGACATTGGTTGCATTCAAGAGCAGTATAACTACAGGAATACTGACCTCAGAGTCTCCAGTTTACAGTGAGGATGCCCCAGTCCATCAGAGAGCATCTTCAGTCCAGAATCCTTCAGTATATTGTCACTCAGATCCATCACTGTCAGGTGGGAGGGGTTTGAGACGAGAGCTGAGGATATCACTTCACACACATCAGCTGTGATATTACAGCCAGCGAGTCTGTCAATAAAGAGCAAACACGTATTATAATGTTACTCTATTCGCGCCATGCCCACACAGGCCACTCCTATTCAGACCACGCCCATTCAGGCAACTGTGTTTTCCTGCCTTCACCATGAAGTGTACACCACGCATACATGGTGTAGTCATGTATTTTTATGAATAAAAAAAAATAAAAAATCATTTTGGGAATTTAAGTAGAAACTATATTTAACAACATTTTATTCTTTACCAAATAAAATAGATTTGTGTGAGTGATATTTAAAATGAATACTTACAGAGCCTTTCTGCATCCTCTGACAGCTGGGAGCAGTCTCCTACGACCCTCCTGTGATGTCTTGTACTTCTTCAAATCAAACTCCTCCAGAACATCCTCTGATATCTGCATCATGAAGGCCAGGGCTGAACACTGAGCAAGTGTGAGGATTTTGGAACGGTTGTCTGACTTCAAGTATTTTTGGATTTCCTCCTGTACTGAATGGTCTTTCATCTCTATCAGACAGTGGAAGAGATTGATGCACCTCTCAGGGGAGACGTTCTTCTTCTGCATCACCTTTAGGGATCTCACCATTTTCTGGATGCTCTCTGGACAGCTTTCTGTCTGTGTCACCAGACCTCGTAGGAGTTTCTGATTAGACTCCAATGAGAGGCCATGAAGGAAGCGGACAAAAAGGTCCAGGTGTCCGTTCTTGCTCTCCAAGGCTTTATCCACGGTACTCTTTAGCAGCTCATGTAAGGTTAGATCTTCAGATGAAGCTTTAGTCTTTCTCTTAAGGAAGGGCTTCAGTGCATCCATGTTCTGGGTTGTGAAACAATGGTAGATGTAGACAGCTGAGAGGAATTCCTGAATGCTCAGATGCACAAAGCAGTACACCATTCTCTGAAATAACACTGACTCTTCTTTGAAGATTTCTGTGCATATTCCTGAGTTCACTGAAGCCTCTCTGAGATCGATGCCACACTCTTTCAGGTCTTCTTCATAGAAGATGAGATTGCCCTTCTCCAGATGTTCAAACGCCAGCTTCCCCAACTTGAGAAGAACATCCTTATCTGACTTCATCAGCTCCTCTTCCATCTCATCTCCTTCGTGATACTTCTGGTACTTGTGGCTGGTCTGAATGAACAGGAAATGCGTAAACATCTCAGTCAGTGTCTTGGGCATCTCTCCTCTCCTATCTTTAGTCAACATGTGCTCAAAGACTATAGACAAAATCCAACAGAACACTGGTATGTGACACATGATGTGGAGGCTCCTTGATGTCTTTATGTGTGAGATGATTTTGCTGGCCAGGTCCTCATCACTGAATCTCTTCCTGAAGTACTCCTCTTTCTGTGGGTGATTGAACCCTCTCACCTCTGTCACCTGGTCAACACAATCAGAAGGGATCTGATTGGCTGCTGCAGGTCTGGTAGTTATCCAGAGGAGAGCAGAGGGAAGTAGATTTCCCTTGATGAGGTTTGTCATCAGAACATCTACAGATGATGTCTGTGTTACATCAGATATGACTTTGTTACAGTGAAATTCCAGTGGAAGTCTGCTTTCATCCAGACCATCGAAGATAAACATTGATTTACAGGCAACAAGTTTCTTCACGCTGTGTTTGTCCAGATCTGTGTTGAAGTCATTCAGAAGTCTGAGCAAACTGTACTGGTGATCTCTGATCAAGTTGAGTTCCCTGAAAGGAAGCACAAATATGACATCCACATCTTGGTTTGCCTTGCCTTCAGCCCAGTCTAGGATGAATTTCTGCACAGAGACAGTTTTTCCGATACCAGCAATGCCCTTTGTAAGAACAGTTCTGATTGGTTTCTCTTGGCCGGGTAAAGGTTTGAAGATGTCATTGCAGTGGATTGCTGTGTCGTGTGGGGTTGGCATTCTGGATGCTGTCTCTAGCTGCCAAACCTCATGTTCACAGTTAACCCCTTTACTTTCTCCCTCTGTGATGTAGAGCTCTGTGTAAATACTGTTGAGGGGAGTCCGATTGCCTGTCTTCACATTGCCTTCTGTCACACATTCATACCTCGTTTTTAGTCTGGCTTTATAATTCTCTAGAATTCTATGCAGGCTTTCATCCACTGTAAGAGAAAATTAAACAATCTGTTTCAGACAAAATGGTTAACAAAATGTAAGGTTTGTCTTTTAAAACATATTACCTAATGCATGTAGTTACCTGCATTAAAATCGCATTGAAATACTTAAGTATGAACACATGAAGTGTGCAAATAGTCTTACTGTTCTCAGAGCCTCTATCATCCTCACTGGGTTCACTCAGCTGCTGTAGTACAGGTCTTGTTCTGGATCTCTTTCTACACTGAGGACAGACATATTCTCCTGACGAAGCAGGCTGCTCCCAGTATCTCGTGATACACTGTCTGCAGAACCTGTGTCCACAGTTAATAGAGACTGGATCCCTCAGAGCCAGCTCACACACTGAACACCTGGACTGATCCTCTGTCAGAGTTGACCATCCACTATAAAGGATAAAGACACAGAGAGATCAATAGAAATAGTTAATTACACCTGGACTGATCCTCTGTCAGAGTTGACCATCCACTATAGAGGATAAAGACACAGAACAATAGAGATAGTTAATTACACCTGGACTGATCCTCTGTCAGAGTTGACCATCCACTATAGAGGATAAAGAGGGTGCTAGAAGACGTTTGTAAAATGGAGTGATGTACTAGGCAATTTGAATGAAATATTAACATTTGGGTGTTGAATACCTGTGCAAGCAACAGTTTTCTTTTTTCCTTACAAATATTTCCCAACATACAACAACATTTCAATTCACCATTTGTTATTCAAGAAAATTGGTCAGGGCTCTGAATACTTTTGCAATGTGCTGTATATCCTAGAGCTGAACATACTGTACCTTTCATCAGCAAACTTAATAGGTTTAGTCATAGATTGGGCTACAAAGAGCAGAGACAAACATAACTTATCTACGTTGGACCGTGAGGGGGAAACATCTATCTTAAAACAAGAAGTAAATGTGGGTGGCCAACTTGTTGACATGAGAAATATTTAAGACTGAAGTTGGAAATTAGAAACAAGGTTTGTTCCTCTAATTTTATTGGTTCAAAAGATAAAGTATTACATTCAGTCAATGGAAACTATGCAAATTGTGTTAGTAAATGTAGTCATAACCACTCTTGGGATAGCACGTGAAGCAGCAACTAGAGCCAGTAGCTCCCTCTGCTGGCTGAGACAAGACCAACACCACTCACTTGTTACAAAGAACCTAAGGCAGCTGACGTTCTCCAGCCGTACAGGTTGGCAACACCAGAAATGCATTAATAATACAAAAAAACAAAAAAAAATAATACTGAATAAGTAACAATAAACCAAACTTATGTTGATTATGGTGGCTATATTACTAGAATGCATTATACTATCATTTTACCAGCTTCAATAAATGCATCTCAATAAAGATGACACCATACCTTGTGGTGTTTATCATAATTGTTACCATCTTAATTGTTAATAGGCATCATACTTCAGAACACCTCATGACCCTATCTGTTGTCATGGCGTCAGATAATGGCCAACCAGAGAAACAAATAAGAGACAATGTTGACAATCACTGATCATGTCCCATGACTTGTTCCTACCTTTGATCAGTAGAAAAGACTCCCTCCCTGAAATTAACAGGACGATTCATAGACTTGTGACTCTTCATGGACACACAGCTGGGTACAGGGGAGGCTGGTCTCTCCTGCTGAATTGGGCTTCAAAAGAACAAAGACAAACATTATTTATCTTAACTGAACCCTGATGGGGAAACATCTTCCTTAAAACTAGAGCTTGTAAGCTTGTTTACATTAAAAACATTTCAGACTGAAGATGGGAAATTCATACCACTGGAAATAATGTTGCTTTTGTCCCTCCAACATCATTGGTTCAAAAGATAAATTATGACATTCAGTCAATGGTAACTATGCAAATTAACTTAATAAATATAGTCATAGCCGATAAATGATGAAACATTTTAAATTGGGATTACCTAAACCTGTGAAATATGCATGTGGTGGAGCAACTAGAGCCAGTAGCTCTACTTGCTAGGCTGAGATGAGACCAACGCCATTTACCAGTTATGCTGCATTCACACTGACAGCTCACTCAACTCACAAAGTGTTCAATCTCTGGCAAGCTGTCGCTGAGCCCACCCTGGCATGTACACTGCCTGCTCAGACGGGGCGTGTCTTCCTAATTAATGCCAGCTACAACTAGTCAACCAGTACAGGGGACACAACAGTCTCCTCAATTACTAATAAGTATGTATTATTTGTGTGACTCCACTACTAAAATGTATTACGTATCAACACAATGCCAAGTCAATGACTTGACAATGTTCAAACTGCAAATTACAATCACTGACCATGTTCTATGTTATGCTTGTAGCCGTTCATTCACTCGTAATCCTAATGATCTCTGAAACCTTCTTCCATGCATCCATATTTAGAATTATATCTCTGTATGTAGCCAGACAAGCATCATAAATAATGGGGAAACCAGACACCACAATAATGAGTTTCTCATCCATTGTTTTCTCTTGTGTGCAAGTTTTAAGTTAGCGAGTAGAAAAGACAAGGGACAAGAGAACATCTGCCTTGCCATTGGAAGTCGACGTATTTTGTCACTGCCATGCATAAAGTTAAACAGTCGTTAACTCTCAACTGTCGCTGCCGTCGGGAGATTTTATCTCCCAGTGTAGCGCCACCCACTGTTGCCGTGATTAGCTGAATCTCATTGGAAATAAATGGAAGCGTATCTCTTTGTAGCATTAGCGAGCAAGAAGTGTGCTCTAAGCTTTACAAAGAAACTAATGCTGCTCATGTTCTCCAGCCTTACTGGTTGGCAACACCGAAGATGCATATTTAATACAAAAAAACAAGCCTGCTCATATATGAAGAAATGTAAATGCCCAAAATGTTTAACATATAATAAAAGACCAAATCTATTTTGTCTTTGGTGGGTGTATTAATAGAATACATTATACTGGCATTTTACCAGCTTCATTTAATGCATCTCAATAAAGATGACACCATACATTGTGGTGTTTATCATAATGGTTACGATCATAATTGTTAGTAGGCCTCATACTTCAGAACACCTCATGACCCTATCTGTTGTCATGGCGTCAGATAATGGGCAACCAGAGAAACAAATAAGAGACAATGTTGACAATCACTGATCATGTCCCATGACTTGTTCCTACCTTTGTTCAGTAGAAAAGACTCCCTCCCTGAAATTAACAGGACGATCCATAGACTTGTGACTCTTCATGGACACACAGCTGGGTACAGGGGAGGCTGGTCTCTCCTGCTGAATTGGGCTTCAAATGAACACAGACAAACATTATTTATCTTTACTGAACCCTGATGGGGAAACATCTTCCTTAAAACTAGAGCTTGTAAGCTTGTTTACATTAAAAACATTTTAGACTGAAGTTGGGAAATTCATACCACTGGAAATAATGTTGCTTTTGTCACTCTAACTTCATTGGTTCAAAAGATAAATTATGACATTCAGTCAATGGTAACTATGCAAATTAACTTAATAAATATAGTCATAGCCGATAAATGATGAAACATTTTAAATTGGGATTACCTAAACCTGTGAAATATGCATGTGGTGGAGCAACTAGAGCCAGTAGCTCTACTTGCTAGGCTGAGATGAGACCAACGCCATTTACCAGTTATGCTGCATTCACACTGACAGCTCACTCAACTCACAAAGTGTTCAATCTCTGGCAAGCTGTCGCTGAGCCCACCCTGGCATGTACACTGCCTGCTCAGACGGGGCGTGTCTTCCTAATTAATGCCAGCTACAACTAGTCAACCAGTACAGGGGACACAACAGTCTCCTCAATTACTAATAAGTATGTATTATTTGTGTGACTCCACTACTAAAATGTATTACGTATCAACACAATGCCAAGTCAATGATTTGACAATGTTCAAACTGCAAATTACAATCACTGACCATGTTCTATGTTATGCTTGTAGCCGTTCACTCACTCGTAATCCTAATGATCTCTGAAACCTTCTTCCATGCATCCATATTTAGAATTATATCTCTGTATGTAGCCAGACAAGCATCATAAATAATGGGGAAACCAGACACCACAATAATGAGTTTCTCATCCATTGTTTTCTCTTGTGTGCGAGTTTTAAGTTAGCGAGTAGAAAAGACAAGGGACAAGAGAACATCTGCCTTGCCATTGGAAGTCGACGTATTTCGTCACTGCCCGCTTGCTGAAAATTTGCATAAAGTAAACAGTCGTTAACTCTGAACTGTCGCTGCCGTCGGGAGATTTTATCTCCCAGAGTAGCTCCGCTCACTGTTGCCGTGATTAGCAGACTCTCATTGGAAATGAATGGGAGCGTATCATTTTGTACCGTTAGCGAGCGGGAAGTGTGCACTAGGCTTTACGAAGAAATTAATGCTACTCATGTTCTCCAGCCTTACTTGGTGGCAACACAGGAAATGCAAGAAATAATGTAATGAAATAATAATAAATAATGAATATAGTCATAACCAAAAAACAATAAAGAATTTAAGTTAGGATAGCCTTAATCTGTGAAATAAGGATCACAGGTCTTGGCTATCCAAAACCTAAAGGGAGCAACTGGCAAATAAAGTTTTATTTGATTGGGACAGTGCATGTTAATGAACAAGACATGGAGTACATGCATGTAAACATGCCGGATTATAGCCAAGGGCTAATATCCATCCGTAGTCCCACAGGCTAGGATCACACAGTTCACAAAAACATTGCAAAATACAATTTACATCTACAGTCAGTTCATAAATCAGCTAAATCCTATATACAATATTCACACAAGACTACATGCAACTTCACAAACACTAATCCATATACACATTACAAAGTAAAACAATTTAAAAAGGGTAAAACATACATACTAATGTGTGCAACTTTGATTTTCCCATAGCCATTTCTTCAACTGGACTTAAAACAAGCTATATGTAGTACATTCTCTTAGTGTTAGAGGAAGACTATTGCACAGGTTCCCACCCCGGACAGACAGGACCGTCTGACCGAAGGTCTGTGAGGTATTATCAAGTCTCCTCTGGTAGAGGCTCGCGTAAATGAGGCAATACATATCTAAATGAGTGAATATATAAATTAATAGGTTTTTGTTTAAGAATTTTGTTTTTCAAAGGACTGATATTATTTATTTCAGGGGACTTTTATTTCATAATTCCACATTTATTTATTTCGAGAGACTTGTATTTCATAAGACACATTTATTTCATAATGACACATTTTCATCTGGTACATACAAATGAATAGGGTGTGGTTATCTCACATTTTCAGACCAAAGCAACAGCAGCACTTAATCACTAAATTTGAATATACGAGAAAAGCCCAAACATTTCTGGTGGATGGAAAGGTCACTAGGCTACAAAAGAAAACATTGTCGTTGCTCATTGTTCAGAAGCAGGTGATGTCTGACTCCCAGAAAAGCATCTACAGGACTTGACCTCAGGACATCCTGGTTTGCACATCCATTTGATTCAGGTAAGAGCTTTAGGTAAAGTTGCTTTGTAAAATGAACATCATTACGTTCATATTATATGTATGTTAGCTATCTAGATGTTTGTTGTATGTAAAATAAATTAACATGACTGTCTGGACATGAGTGATGGCAAAATGTTAGATACAGAAGCGTGCTACAATCCTAATGTAGCTACGTGTGTGTTGAGTTAGCAATTGTTTTGCTAAATAACAGTACAGTAACCTAATGTTTGCCAATTAAGTAAGTCTCATACCCAATTGTTAGTAATAACAAATGGTACCAGTAACATGCATTTTATTAATTAATCAAGGTAAACGTGCAAAAGTGCAGCCGGTCCGTAGCTACCAATACATTATGTATTTATTAAATTCAGTCCATACAGTCGTTGCTTCAGATACTGATATAACCTAAATGGACTAATTTGCCTTGATTCTTGGTTAGCCAATTGCTTGAATACCAACTAGTTTACAGATTACTCTGTTTATTATGTTCACAATTAAGATAAAGATGTACCAGGATGAGTGTGAAGAACCGGCGCCCACAAACTGTTTATGATCCTGGTCTTTAGGCACCATTGGAGGTGCAACAGGCAATAATGTCCAGGAGAGCAGGTAGTCTAACCACCAGCCGTTCTGAATAAGGTATGGATGCTGGCCATTAAAACTTAGTTTACAAAATATGTATGTACTGCTTTTATTATAAAATTTGCCTTGTGGGAGAGATCAGGATGTCAAGCCAGACTCCAAATCCTCTTACTACAGGTGTCTTTCTAAGGCAAACGTGAAAAAGGGCATTGACTTGGATTCAACTTATTACCTATTACTGTAGAAAATATGATTTGTTGAATATTAGCGAGAAAGACAAGTACTGTCTATATGTCTTTGGAACTACGGTCTATAAGTCCATGGAAGTACTGTCTATATGCCTATGGAAGTACTGTCTATATGTCTATGTCTTTGGAAGTACTGTTTATATCTCTATGGAAGTACTGTCTATACAGTGGGGAGAACAAGTATTTGATACACTGCCGATTTCGCAGGTATTCCCACTTACAAAGCATGTAAAAGTCTGTATTTTTTTATCATAGGTACATTTCAACTGTGAGAGACAGAATCTAAAACAAAAATACAGAAAATCACATTGTATGATTTTTAAATAATGAATTTGCATTTTATTGCATGACATAGGTATTTGATCACCAACCAACCAGTAAGAATTCAGGCTCTCACAGACCTGTTAGTTTTTCTTTAAGAAGCCCTTCTGTTCTCCACTCATTAGCTGTATTAACAGCACCTGTTTGAACTTGTTACCTGTATAAAGGACACTTGTCCACACAATCAAAGAGACTCCAACCTCTCCACGATGGCCAAGACCAGAGATCAGGGATAAAATTGTAGACCTGCTCAAGGCTGGGATGGGCTACAGGACAATAGGCAAGCAGCTTGGTGAGAAGGCAACAACTTTTGGTCAAGATGATGGTCAATCTCCCTCAGTCTGGGGCTCCATGCAAGATCTCACCTCGTGGGGAATAAATGATCATGAGGAAGGTGAGGGATCAGCCCAGAACTACACGGCAGGACCTGGTCAATGACCTGAAGAGAGCTGGGACCACAGTCTAAAAGAAAACCATTAGTAACACACTACGCTGTCATGGATAAAAATCCTGAAGCGCACGCAAGGTCCCCCTGCTCAAGCCAGCGTCCGTCTGGCCCGTCTGATTGCCAATGACCATCTGGATGATCCAGAGGACGAATGGGAGAAGGTCATGTGGTCTGATGAGACAAAAATAGAGCTTTTTGGTCTAAACTCCACTCGCCATGTTTGGAGGAAGAAGAAGAATGAGTACAACCCCAACAACATCATCCCAACCGTGAAGCATGGAGGTAGAAACATTATTCTTTGGGGATGCTTTTCGGCAAAGTGGACAGGACGACTGCTCTGTATTGAGGGGAGGATGGATGGGACCATGTATCGCGAGATCTTGGCCAACAACCTACTTCCCTCAGTAAGAGCAGTGAAGATGGGTCGTGGCTGGGTCTTCCAGCATGACAATGACCCAAAACACACAGCCAGGGCAACTAAGGAGTGGCTCCGTAAGAAGCATCTCAAGGTCCTGGAGTGGCCTAGCCAGTCTCCAGACCTGAACCCAATAGAAAATCTTTGGAGGGAGCTGAAAGTCTATTTCCCAGCGACAGCCCTGAAACCTGAAGAATCTGGAGAAGGTCTGTATGGAGGAGTGGGCCAAAATCCCTGCTGCAGTGTGTGCAAACCTGATCAAGAACTACAGGAAATGTATGATCTCTGTAATTGCAAACAAAGGTTTTTGTACCAAATATTAAGTTCTGCTTTTCTGATGTATCAAACACTTAAGTCATGCAATAAAATGCTAATTACTTAAAAATGTGATTTTCTGGATTTCTGTTTTATATTCCGTCACTCACAGTTGAAGAGTACCTATGATAAACATTACAGACTTCTACATGCTTTGTGGGAAAACCTGAAAAATCTGCAGTGTATCAAATACTTGTCCTCCCCACTGTATGTGTATGGAAGTTCTGTCTGTATGTACACTCACCTAAAGGATTATTAGAAACACCTGTTCAATTTCTCATTAATGCAATTATCTAATCAACCAATCACATGGCAGTTGCTTCAATGCATTTAGGGGTGTGGTCCTGGCCAAGACAATCTCCTGAACTCCAAACTGAATGTCAGAATGGGAAAGAAAGGTGATTTAAGCAATTTTGAGCGTGGCATGGTTGTTGGTGCCAGACGGGCCGGTCTGAGTATTTCACAATCTGCTCAGTTACTGGGATTTTCACGCACAACCATTTCTAGGGTTTACAAAGAATGGTGTGAAAAGAGAAAAACATCCAGTATGCGGCAGTCCGGTAGGTGAAAATGCCTTGTTGACTAGAAGAATGTTGCCTGGTCTGATGAGTCTCAATTTCTGTTGAGACATTCAGATGGTAGAGTCAGAATTTGGCGTAAACAGAATGAGAACATGGATCCATCATGCCTTGTTACCACTGTGCAGGCTGGTGGTGGTGGTGTAATGGTGTGGGGGATGTCTTCTTGGCACACATTAGGCCCCTTAGTGCCAATTGGGCATCGTTTAAATGCCACGGCCTACCTGAGCATTGTTTCTGACCATGTCCACCCCTTTATGACCACCATGTACCCATCCTCTGATGGCTACTACCAGCTGGATAATGCACCATGTCACAAAGCTCGAATCATTTCAAATTGGTTTCTTGAACATGACAATGAGTTCACTGCACTAAAATGGCCCCCACAGTCACCAGATCACAACGCAATAGAGCATCTTTGGGATGTGGTGGAACGGGAGCTTCGTGCCCTGGATGTGCATCTCCATCAACTGCAAGATGCTATCCTATCAATATGGGCCAACATTTCTAAAGATTGCTTTCAGCACCGTGTTGAATCAATGCCACGTAGAAATAAGGCAGTTCTGAAGGCGAAAAGGGGTCAAACACAGTATTAGTATGGTGTTCCTAATAATCCTTTAGGTAAGTGTATATGGAAGTACTGTCTATGTCTATGGAATGAGTGTAGGACTAAAAGAAAGTCAGCAAGGAATAAAATGTTTAGTCTTAACAGATGAGCTTGTCAACGTATGAAGAAAAATTGGTATGGCCTTAAGAGTTTTGAGATAGGATGGTATAAACATGTGAAACAAATTTGTGTTCCGGGGGATGGTGATGTATGTTAGGGGTTGTTACTTCCTGTATGACGTATGCATGTCCGAGGCATGAAATATGGCATGGGGGTGTGTGGTATGTAATTTATGGTGGCTCTGATCCCTAACAATAGGGCTTGAGGTTTCTGGGGGCGCAAAATTTACAAGACATTCAATGTTACGATAAGTCCGATGTTTAACAATAGGGCACCAGGGTTCAGGAATGTTAAATTCCCAAGGCAAAATATGTTACAATATGTAGTAGAATGTTTGCTGTTCAACAAAAGGGCACCATGGTTCTGGAATGTTTAATCCCACAAGCAATCGATGTTACGACATGTTTGTACAACAGATGATCAATAACCAGTGAGTGGTACATTTAATGTTTTTACAACACCATAGGTGGCTGGTGTAGTCTGTGTATTTAAACCACATTGACCCCAGGTGTTTCTACAGCGATCAACATTGAGTTTGAAAGATCGGTGAAGCTTAACAGCAAGTCGGCAAGAGAATATATTTGACTTCTATTTAACATGAGTTTAAATGTGATTGGTTAATTCTGAACACAGACACATCCCCACTTATAAGAGGGTGTGCACACATATGCAACCAGGTTATTGTAAAGTTTTTATTTTTCATTTTACCCCCTTGAAAATTACAATTTTTCAATTGAATTGTTCACATTATAGGTCACATTAAAAGTGGAAAAAGTTCTGACATGATTTATCTTTGTCTCATTCTTTTACATCACAAAAACCTGGCATTTTAACAGGGGTGTGTAGACTTTTTATATCCACTGTATATGCTTGTCAATGCACGGGCATAGCACATACTGACTTCTTACTGAGGTGTATGAATGTAGTACAGCAAACGTGTACTTTACATTATTTTTGTGGTAGATAAAGCACGCAAAAAGTAGCATACAAAAGCCAGTAGCATAATTATTACAAATGCAACTTTAAAAAAATGACCAATAAATAATGTGCCAGAGACCAACGTATGACATAGCTCTGATTGGCTGGTTATTTAGAACCTTGTGCTACTTCACTTCTGTGAAATATTTCCGGCCAGAATATTCAGTTTTTTTTCCCATAGGCTTAATGTTACTTCCAAAATACATTATGAAACGAAGTCATCAAAAACTTTGTAGTTTGTCAAACCAAATAAATGTAGTCGAGCAGCAAATTGCTAGCTCTTCTGGTGCACTTCCTGATTTAGAATGATTCTGAAAGCAACCGGATCCTCCATGATAAAGGACTTGGTACCTCCATTGTTACAGACTGTATCATACAGTATATCAGTATCAATTAGTCAATGTTGCGGTTTGGCAGTACTCCCACGTTAACTGCCGTAGCTAGTTAACGTTTTCTAGCTAACTTTACTGTTGACTATTTTTTTGTTTTGGAAATGGTACCTAGTTCAATTGGAAAATGCGGGTAGGGAAGCAGACATCAGGACTGGTAGCCAGTTAGCTAGACTTCTTATTTAAAACCTTAAAGCTTTCATATGGCCAAGAGTGGATTATATATAGCTTGCAAATGTAATATAATATTGCAATCTTGTTGTGTGGTATACTGGTCATCTTATTTGCACATTCACTGTAAATTATTGAGAATATTGTTTGTTTTTTGTTCTTCATAGACACCAATGATTGGCCAAACCTAAAGACAGTAAAGTAAGTGAAAGATTTACTATAAAGTCCAAAAACAATGGTTACTATTGTAACTCCAGTTCTACGAGTGGAGCGTCGCCCATAGGGGCTTCACTCCTATTGGTTTACCCCTCTGCCAATAGGCAGGTGCTGAAAATGTAAATATGCAAATCACACCTCTCATGGCCATCTGCCCCATGGCTATAAAAGAGGTCGCCATACCCCAATCTGTCTCCCAACATACCTTTCTTCACGAGAAAAGAAGTCAGTGACCGGTCAGGGCATGAACCCTATGGGTGACGCTGAACTCATAGAACAGGAGTTACGAAAGTAACCATCGTTCTATATCGTGAAGCTTTGCCCATAGGTGCTTCGCTCCTATTGGTTTAGGGAAAAGCGAGCAAGCCCAAGATGAAAGCCCTGCCGGTCACCTACCTCACCAATGAGATAAGTGCCAAACAGCACGGCACAGGCGTGAAATAACCACGACATCTAGCCGCTTCCATCCCGCTCACACCAAGCACATACGTTTGCACACTGACACACAGCCCCAAACAAATGTACATACGGCACAAACCCATCCGGTACCTCCCCAATCAGCCTCGACTGAATCGGAGCATCCGAGGCCAGCCCAGAGAACACACTGAAACCCGGACTCGGCGCACAAGTAGACACACACAATGTGAGCGTCCTATACACAACCCCACAGGCACACCGGAGCAACGGACGGACCCATGTTAAATGCACAGTCCCAATAGCTCAACGGACCCAACTTACACCCCAGACTCAGCCACACTGAGCACAGAGTGAGCCAGCGTGCCAGCAGCCATGTCACGCAAGTAAAAACGGACAAAAGGCGACCCCATCCTCCAAGACGCGGCAGCACAAATGTCCTCCAACCCCACGCCACCAAACAGAGCGGCAGAGTCCGCCGCCCCACGTGTGGAGTGGGCCCCAAACCCCCTAGGCGCAGGAGTGCCACGTGACTGGTAGGCCAGATCAATCTCTTCACACGACCAGTGAGACAGGCACTATTTCGACAGCGGCTGGCCCATCTTGGGGCCACCGTGACACACAAAGAGCTGGGGCGGGGTCTGCACCGTGGCCATGCGCAGCACTTACTGTGCCAAAATCGCACACTGGACACAAACTATTCAACCTCTCCTCACGGGGAGGAGGAGAAAACGCCCACAACACCATCTTCATGGAACGAAACGACGCCTTGATCACCTTGGGCAGAAAGGCTGGGTTAGGGCGCAACGCAGCCCTGCTACAATCGCCGTTGATGGCGAGACAGCCAGGCTGCGTCGACAGCGCACAAAGGTCACTGACCCTCTTAGCAGAAGTCAGAGCCAACAGAAGCGACGTTTTAAAGGACAGCATCTTCAACGGTACCTGATCAATCGGTTCGAACAGTGCATCACACAGCGCCTCCAGAACCAAAGCCAAATCCCACTGTGGCAACGTCCGCCGGGTCACTGGTCGGAGACTGCGGGACCCGGCCAGAAACAGTTTCACCAAGGCTAAATACAGACACTCCATTGAAACCCTCATGACACGCTGAGATTGCCCACGTGTACACCGTAAGCGTGCCAGGAGACCTTTGCTGCTCAAACAAACGTTGCAGGAACAATAGGACACTGCCCACGTCACAACAGAGGGGGTCAACCCCCGCATCCTCACACCAGCGGGCAAAGATAACCCAACGGCTGGTATAGCTAGCTGACGTTGAGGCCACCCTCGCGCCCTGAATGGTCGCGACCACCTTATCAGTCAGTCTTCGGCGGCCGCAGTCAGTCCTCGGAGCCCGCAGTGGCGCCCCGTGGCGGTAAAGGATCGGCCACGGCGTCCCCACTGGGCCGCCTTTGAAAACCACTGGGCACCCGGGCAAAAAGGGGCGACCAGTATGAGCGACAGCCCCTCCGATCGCACCCCAGACATGACAGGGAGAATACACTAGGAGAGGAGGAAGGCACTATACCCACTTAGAAGAGTGCGCAGGTCCCTCAAGAACGCCAGATCCGACTCCAGAGAGCTCGGGACCTTGACCCACCATCACCGGTGATGCACCGAATCCAGGCAGAGGCTGGGGGCCAACGCGTACCCGAACCGAATGCGCATGTACTCGTACACCTGGCCCTGAAAGGAAAATCGCAGGAACTTCCTGTGGCATGGTAGAACAGGAACATGGAAGTAGGTGTCCTTCAGGTCGATGCTGACGCAAAAATCACCGGGGTGCACACACTCCAGGAGACGTTTCGTCATGAGCATGCGAAACGGCCTTTTTGACACGCATTTGTTCAAAATGCGCAAGTCTAGAATCGGCCTCATGCCCCCGTCTTCTTGGGCACCCGGAAGAAAGGGGAGTATAGCCCCTTCTCCCTCCGCCCCAGCAGAACTAGGGACACCGCCTCCTTTTCCATAAGGTCAGCAATCTCCTCCTGTAGGGCAGCGACCTTCGAAGGAGACTCCATAACGGTCTCTACAACCCCACGAGAACGGGGGAGGCTGGCAGTGGAACTGCAGCGCGTACCCCTTCCTCAGAAGATCCCCACCAAACGCACACAGGGTGGGGAAGCTGCTGGCAGAGCTGGCAGAGGGGTAAACCAATAGGAGCGAAGCCCCTATGGGCAAAGCTTCACAATACAGAACCTCTGGTTGGGATGCAAGAAACTGGGTAGGTTAGGGTAGTTCTAAGACTTGGTTTCCAATGTATCTACATGGTGTTAGACAGGGGTGGGCAGTATTTATGATAGATGCATTTCAAATATGTATTTCAAATACAAAAAATAATTTCGTCATTTGTATTTGATAAGAATTGCTTCAAATTTAGTGTTTTGTAGCTTAGAAATACTGTAAAATAGTTTGTGAAAAGTCTACATGATGACATGCTGATGCAAAGCTGACGCCCTTCATTACCAAACACCAAGTAACTAAATTAAGATACAATTATGAGTCATTAGCTAAATTCCAGGATTTTCACTCATTTCCAGGAGGGTCACATTGACCTGTCTGTAATATTGGGGGGGAGTCACCCCGTCCCCCCTAATTCTAAGCCCCTGATTACAGTATACCCACTTCTCCGGGCTCCACTACACCACTGTCCAAGTGACAGAAGCCATCCTATATTAACTACTAGTATCGCAATTTCGATAATAATTTGCTTAATTGTGCCGCTATATGTAAAAGGTGTAATTGTTTTAACTAGTTTTATCATGAGGTAGATGTAAGGGAAAGTATGAAATGGTAAACAACTGTGGAATTGACCAAACGTTACTAAGGTTACTCAAGTGACAACCGTTTGAAATAGCGAAAAGTGGGTCAGGAAATGACGATATGGAAGTAAGTTTTAGCCAGCCGAGTCTGCGTGGCTGCAGCTGGATGGTATTGCTGTGAGATATAACTGTGAGATAATCACGCCTTATTCATTTGAATATACCAGGTGAAAATGTGTCATTAAGAAATTAATGTGTCATTATGAAATACAAGTCCCTTTATATAAATCATTAAATAAAAGTACCCTGAAATATATTAAAGTTATCCTTTGAAAAACATTAATTTGAAACAAAAACCAATTTATATATATATTAACTGCTTAATTAATTTTTTTAAGGATTTATGTCATAGCCATATTTATTTACTTCATATTGACTTATATGGCATTCCATTCATGTTCTACAGCCTTACTGGTTGGCCACACCGGGAATGCAAATGTAATACAGAAAACTGGCCTACTTGTTCATAAAGAAAAGCAAATGTCCATAAGTCTTAATATTTAACAATAAACCAACCGTATTTTGACTTTAGTGGGTTATTAATATAATGCATTATACTGCCATTAAAACCAGCTTCATTTTATGCATCTCAGTAAAGATGAAACCATACCTTTACTGAGATTATTTATCATAATTGTTAATTGGCATCATGCCTCAGAACAGCTCTGTTGTCATGGCAGATATTTGGGGGTCCAAATAAACAAATAAGAGACAATGTTGACAATCACTGACCAAGACCCATGACTTCTTCCTACCTTTGTTCAGTAGAAAAGTATCCTTCTCTGAACCTAATATGACGATCCATAGATTGGTCCTTGGTCATGAACACCCAGCACTCTTCGTGGACACACAGCTGGGTACAGAGGAGGCTGGTCTCCTGCTGAATTGGGCATCCAAAGAACAGAGAAGTTACCTGGATAAACAAGTCACCTCGCTTAGCAGTACACCCGTTTTGTCTTAACTTTTCTGCTATTAAACATTTTACTAATAACAAAGACCAAATGATTCACTTAGAAAACATAAAGAAACACTCTGTTTACTTGGTACACCACATACATGTCTGAAACACCACAGGAAAGTCTGAACTGTCTAATCTGAACAGCCATTCAGTGGTCCTGGTTGTCTTGGCAGAATAAGACCAGAAGAGAACATGAGAAAAATTGAAAAACAGAGACAATACTTTTTCTTCTACTACAATCTTTCTCTTTTGTTCACTCATCTTCCTTCTCTTTCTTCATTTCCTTCTCTTTAACTTTCCCCATCATCTTCTACACTCTCCTCATTTCAATCTTTTTACTCCCTTAATTGTTCCTTCTCACTCTCTTCTCCTTCCTCTCCAATTTTTTATAATAAATAGCACACTATTAGATAAAATGCTTTGGTTAACAGATTCCAAATGCTTTTCTCATTTTTGTATTTTATCTCAAAAACATTGTTTATTATAATAAAATGGCAGGCTCTGTTGTCATATATTTCCCTTTCCTCCTCAATCTCCTTCCTCTCCACTCTAACAGTAAATATTATGCTAATGTTATCCATGAATATTTCTACATATATTTTCACAATATGTCAAATCATTAACATTGTAATCTACAAATACATATTCTCATAGTTGCATTAGTTTAATATGATCATATTTTCAAAATAGCCCGTCCAATGCATGTGTTTTATGTGAACGTTTTTTTAACCAAGCTAGCTTACCTCTACATACCTAACGTTAGCTAGAATAACTTATTTTAAACCTTATGGAGCAGATCATCTATCTATTAAATAATAATAAATTGTGACATTATAACATCACTAGATAGTATTTAAAACGATTGAAACCTGTCTCGAAAAGACGTTTGTGGTGATATTGTGGATTCAATTGACACTTGCTTGCTTCGGTCCGTGTTTCCCACAGCAGTTTCCTCAAAAACTAGCTTGAGCAAGTAACTAGCAAAGGAGTGAATGAAGCAACTATAGCGAGCAGCCCCCTCTTAGCCAAAAACAAGCACAGCGCGATTGAGTCTCCAACCAGTAGACTCTGCTTCCCGGTCTCTAAAAAAATATTATTTGAATTTGCGGTCTCTAACTCAGAGCGACAAGCCACCAAAAACGGGGACGTCGTCAGCCTGGTTACTGGTCATTATTTGTTGTATGAGAAAGCGGCGCAAGGGCCTTTTCTCATGTTTTAGCAGGGAATATGTTCCTGTACACGACAGTATTTATTCGTCTGCTGTTATCATCATTATAATCATAAACTTTTAAAGCACAAGTACTGACAAATAATATCTCACTTCCAAAATTAATTATCACGTTCTGTCCTTTAGAAGACCATTGTCCTTGAAATACCTACGTTATTGTTGTATCTTCCCCCTTCCCGCGATGTCTAAATATGAATCCTGGACCAACAATAATTACTTTCGATTTCAGTACAGCCGCCTTCTATGAGGGGCCGTCAGGGACATTATTCAGAATTACCTCTCACAAGCACATGTGAAACACTCTCACATAAACAACTGGAAGATTATTCGCTCTCACAAATACAAGTGAAACGCTCTCACACATACAAGTGAAACGCTCGTATATACACTACTGAAACGCACTCACACATACAAGTGAAACGCTCTTATATACACAACTGAAACGCTCTCACACATACAAGTGAAAAGCTCATATATACACTACTGAAAGCTCATACATACAAGTGAAACGCTCTTATATACACTACTGAAAGGCTGCCCGACTGTTTTCGCATTTGACAAGGTTCTGGTTAAAAATATATATTTAACTATAATCATATTATACAGTATATCCCCCGTATTTATCCCTCGTTATTATATTGCGAACCCTAGCGGATGTGGGAAATGGCGGTAAAGTGACGCACCCTTAAAAATTACTCCCTAACACCCAGTAACACTACACAAAATGCCCCATTACCGTTTCCATGGTCTTATTGCATGATAATATTGTAAAAACATTGTGATTGGCATGAGATCATTACACAAAATGGACATTACCCTTTCCATCGTCTTATTTCATGATAATATTGTAAAAACATTGTGATTGGAATGAGATCTCTGTTTCTTTGTCTTTCAACATGTCACTATAAACGGCGACGGATGATTATAGTACAGAAAATATAAAACACTCATAAATACATTAAATATACATAAACCAATGTGTTTTTATGTTTTTTTTATAGAAAGACTTCATGCAATCGACGCTTGGATGGCTGAAATTAGCGCGTTTTTAGAATTTGGTCCTTCTTCCGCGGATTTCCGCTGATACATGAGTTCGCGAATGTGGAACCGCGGATAGCTGGGGGAATACTGTATGTATATTATATATGTCGCATAGGTTGGCCATTCCTCCGGGTTTAGGCTGGACAGTCCGGCTGCAGGTGCAGCCTTAAGCTTGTCACGCATTTGTCCTCCTTTTGAGAAAATAACAAAAAGGTCCGCCTTTTGGCACATTACCTTGTTAGTTTAATACTTATTGGCTAAAAATGTGTGTCAAAAAAGCTGTGTCAAAATAAGTAATTCCATTGGTTACATTTTCGTGTCGTGACCGTCAACACATGGCTAATTTTAATATTCAAATGATGAGAGACAATAGCCCAAAAAGATGAAAACACATTGTTAAAACATATAACAATGTGTTTTCTACTTTTTGGGCTATTGTTTGCTGACTTAAAAAGTACGTTTTTAATCTCAAAACAAACGTCCTATTTTTACGGCATTGTCTTTTGATGAACGAAAACATGTTCTATCATAGCTCAAAATTTATCAGAAATGACTACTCTGCTTTGCTCTTTGCATTTTTTGGGGGGTTCTTCCTCCTCCTTTTTTCCTCCTATTTTTACAGTACTGTACCCTGCATCTCACAAACTTGTCCTTTGTCTCTGTGATACTGTAATTCTTGTTCTTTGTTGATATGAACCTGCAACCAGTCAAAATCTACTGGCTTATATTGGTTGTGTCACATCATTTGAAACATGTTAAATCAACTTTGTGTGGTTGTGTCCAATCAATGACATGTGTTCTCTATTGGTATTTGATTGTTGCCACTTGTGTTTACCAGTATGGATGACGTACATTAGAGTGCAGAATGTGTTTTGAGAATGAGAATGTGTTCAGAGTTTTGCTGAAAAGTCCAAGTGAGATCTGCAAATTGTGTTTTACCATGTGAAATGGTTTAAGGTATTGACAACAGACTGCACAATTAGCTAAATGAGTTTATGTGAGAGTGTTTCAATAGTGTATGTAAGAGCATTTCACATGTGTTTGTGGGAGGTAATTCTGAATAATGTCCCTGACGGCCCCTCATAGCCTTCCCACACCACACATTGATAAGTGTTGTATTGTTACCTTCCACTAGATGTAAGCAAACACCTGCTGTAACCACACTACAATCATACTGTAGAAGGCCTGTTTCTAACCCATGAACAAGCAGCACTGCTCTTTTATGGGTTAGAAGCAGCTCTGACATGTACAATTTATTTATACCACAATTCAATTTGTTAGCAACATTCAATTAGATTTTTCAGGAAGTAATCAATGCTGCTTTTTTTTGCTTATCCAGAAATGTTAGTGCAAAATGAAAACTGCTAAACTTTCTGTTAAGACAGCCTAAAATATACATTTATTTTAGTAGGACATGCAGAATAAAAAATGAAGATGATAGTGGAATGACTTTTTAAAGCAATGACAAAAGTGAGGATCAAGCTGGATAATGGGTATTTCAGAGAAATGGGTGATATACAGGGCTTTGTAGAGATAAGGGGAGGCGAAGTATGTCTGGTGTTTGTGGAATAATTAATATTTGTTGATGTATTAAATTGTATTAAGAACTTGGTGACCCTGTTTTTCCTGTGGGGTTTTGGTTGTTTGTTTGTTTGATGTATTATGTTAAGAACCTGGAGACTCTGTTTGTCCTGAGTGGTTTTGGTTGTTAGTTTGTTTGGTTATTAGTTAGTTTGTTTTGTTTTTTGTTAGTGTATTGTTGTACTAGTCATGATGAACTGTGGAAAAGAGTAGTGGACAGACCAGTTTTTGATACAATAGAAGTGTGTTAAAACTCAACTCTTTTGAACATCGGTCTGTTGTGTAAGGCAGAAAGGCTGGCCTGCTGCAGTACTCCGTGTGTGTGTGTGTCCCTGTGTGGGAGTCTGTGTGTGTCTCTGTGGGTGTCTGTGTATGTCTCTGTGGGTGTCTGTGTGTCTGTGTGTGTGTCTCTGTGGGTGTCTGTGTGGGTGTCTGTGTGGATGTCTGTGTGAATGTCTGTGTGTCTCTGTGGGTCCCTGTGTGTGTCTCTGTGTGGGTGTCTGTATATTTCTCTGTGGGTGTCTGTGTGGGTGTCTGTGGGTGTCCCTGTGTGTGTCTCTGTCTGTCTCTGTGTGGGTGTCTGTGGGTGTCCCTGTGTGTGTCTCTGTCTGTCTCTGTGTGTGTCTCTGTGGGTGTCTCTGTGTGTGTCTCTGTCTGTCTCTGTGTGTGTCTCTGTGGGTGTCTCTGTGTGTGTCTCTTTCTGTCTCTGTGTGTGTCTCTGTGGGTGTCTCTGTGTGTGTCTCTGTCTGTCTCTGTGTGGGTGTCTGTGGGTGTCTCTGTGTGTGTCTCTGTCTGTCTCTGTGTGGGTGTCTGTGGGTGTCTCTGTGTGTGTCTCTGTCTGTCTCTGTGTGGGTGTCTGTACGCGTGCGTGCTTGCATTAATGTCTTTGTCAATGAGGAATTCAAGATATCCAGAGCACTTTTGGGTGCAAGCTCTTTCTCTCTCTCTTTTCAAGTGCTGAGCAGAACAATATAATGAACAGAGAATGAATGCCTTTGTAATCTCGTTGACAGTGGTACAGACATCTGTTTTTATTCAGCTACTCTAATGGGGCGAGGCCGTTTAGGGATCAGCTTTGCCAGGTTTGATTGACAGTATACTTTACAATCTCAGCCTAATCTGTAGTCTTCAAATTGCTGAACTACATGGTCTCCTACGACCGGAATGGACTGCAGGGGGCCAACAACACTGTTGATGGAACGGACAAGCTCTTCTCCTGATTCCAGATTCCAGAGGTGTGGTAATCTGACCATGAAGATGAAGTCTCAAATCACCTTTAAGACCATTCAATGTTTTCATTCCAGGGGCTGGAGGAAGCACCTCGGTCCCTGTCCCAGACACTGGACACTACCTCCACTAAACAGCTCCAACAACAGACCAGAGTATATTGACACAACTAAATGAAGCACCTTTGATCTTGACCCTGGACTCCACCAAACAGCTTTCAAAGACGCGGATTTAGCATATATTATTAAATTAAAAACTGTGTAGTTCGAAAACAAAATCCTACCATGGGTAAGTGTCAGGCTCGAATGGAATGAGGAGCAGAGCGACGGAGACGTGCAGGTAACTGTTATTTAATGATTCCCAAAAATGGTGTAGCCCAACAATGCTCTAAAAGGCCAGACAATACCACACAAAGACCAGGGGAGCAGAGAGAACATATATACTGGAGGGCAAGGGCTTAGGAACCGGGGGGGGGGGGGGGGGGGGGGACGTGTCCCCTCCAATATTGGAGACAGTCGCATTTGTCCCACCCAAAAATTATACCGCGGAGGAGAACAATATTTTATTTTGAAATCTGTAACTCGCTTGCTTTTATTTTGAAAGCGCAACACAGCGTCTTGCCTCCGGCCCGCCCCTCAACGGCTCAGGATCAGAGTGCTTGGGAAGCGGGAGTCTGTAGCTGTTGAGAGGCGACTGGTCAGTGGTTAAGATGAAAAGACAGCATCAGCTCAATTTAAGAGATTTCTTTCTCATGGGGAAGAAAAGAAAGGGAATGTGAGTTGGTAATAATTTCGTCCAGGGGGATAATAATATTTTCTGTCTAAGTGGTTGACTTTAAGCTGATGTTGTGATTCAACTAGTAGCCTATACACTCTTGCTAGGTAAACGTTGTTGCTATTAACATTACTAGCCAACGTTGGCTGGCGAAAATAAGGCAGGCTTTCCAGTAACTAAATGGATAAAAGCGATTTGACACGAAAAATGGTATTGAAGATGATTGTAAAAGAACAGGATTTTTCTATTAACTTAACCTATGTAACTTGAAAACGAATAACGTTACACATCTCTCACATCTAGAAAAGAGTTTGTCTGTCTGTGTTTTTTGCTTGTTTTTGACATTCCCATCAGTATTGTTCTATACCTTCATCATCTCCACTGCTTTCACATTAAAGATCAGATGAGGTTCAGCTGGAAACTACCACTGGTGAGGGAGATGCAGGGAGAGCCAGCACAGCAGACTTGCACGTAGGTGTTATATGAAGGTTGAGGTGATTTTAGTAGGTTGATCATGAGAGGAAGGTTTTAAGGTGATTGTAGTAACTGCAGTCTTGTCGCATTGTGTGACATTGTGACTGTTTTCCTTTTAGGGTGTTCAGAGCAGGGACAGAGAGCTGAGAGACACTGAAGTCAGGGGACAGAGGACAGAGTTATATCAGCCACACCCAAAATGTATTGACACTCAAGTTCTGTCTAACAGAACTCTCTCCTTCCAAGAGTGCTGGTAGAAGGACTTTCCCTGGCTACATTATGATGCAGTGAAGAAGGAGGTTTTGTGTTTTTATTGCACGAGAATTTACCAGGACAAACTCACACCATTTGCTGTAAAATCAGAGCCCGCCTTTATCACTTCTGGATTCAAAAATTGGAAAAAAGCTTCCCCCATGGGGCCCAGCCGGGCTCAGCCCGAACGGGCGACGTGGGGCTGCCTTCACGTGGGCTCACCACCCACAGGAGGGACCATAAGGGGCCGGTGCGAAGAGGATCGGGTGGCAGTCGAAGGCAGGGGCCTAGACAACCCGATCTCTGGACACGGAAACTAGCTCTAGGGACGTGGAACGTCACCTCGCTGGCGGGGAAGGAGCCTGAGTTACTGTGTGAGGTTGAGAGGTTCCGATTAGAGGTAGTCGGGATCACCTCTACGCACGGCTTGGGCTCTGGAACCACACTCCTTGAGAGAGGATGGACTCTTCACCACTCTGGAGTTGCCCATGGTGAGAGGCGGCGGGCTGGTGTGGGTTTGCTTATAGCTCCCCAGCTCTGCCACCATGTGTTGGAGTTTACCCCGGTGAACGAGAGGGTCGTTTCCCTGCGCCTACGGGTCGGGGATAGGTCTCTCACTGTTGTTTGTGCCTACGGGCCGAACGGCAGTGCAGAGTACCCGACCTTCTTGGAGTCACTGGGAGGGGTGCTGGAAAGTGCTCCGACTGGGGACTCTATCGTTCTACTGGGGGACTTCAACACCCACGTGGGCAACGACAGTGACACCTGGAGGGGCGTGATTGGGAGGAACGGCCCCCCTGATCTGAACCCGAGTGGTGTTCAGTTCTTGGACTTCTGTGCTAGTCACAGTTTGTCCATAACGAACACCATGTTCATGCATAAGGGTGTCCATCAGTGCACGTGGCACCAGGACACCCTAGGCTGCAGGTCAATGATCGACTTTGTTGTCGTCTCATCTGACCTGCGGCCGTATGTCTTGGACACTCGGGTGAAGAGAGGGGCGGAGCTGTCAACTGATCACCACCTGGTGGTGAGTTGGATCCGATGGCGGGGGAGGAAGCTGGACAGACTCTGCAGGCCCAAGCGTACTGTAAGGGTCTGCTGGGAACGTCTGGCCGAGTCTCCTGTCAGAGAGATCTTTAACTTCCACCTCCGGCAGAGCTTCGACTGGATCCCGAGGGAGGCTGGAGATATTGAGTCCGAGTGGACCATGTTCTCCACCGCCATTGTCGAAGCAGCCACTCGGAGCTGTGGCCGTAAGCTCTCCGGTGCCTGTCGAGGCGGCAATCCCCGAACCCGGTGGTGGACACCGGAAGTAAGGGATGCCGTCAAGCTGAAGAAGGAGTCCTATCAGGCCTGGTTGGCTTGTGGGACTCCTGAGGCAGCTGACGGGTACCGGCAGGCCAAGCGGACTGCAGCGTGGGTGGTTGTGGAGGCAAAAACTCAGGCCTGGGAGGAGTTCGGTGAGGCCATGGAGAGATTCTGGCAAACCGTCCGGCGCCTCAGGAGAGGGAAACAGTGCCCTACCAATGCTGTTTACAGTAGAGGATGTCTGGGGATGTCGTCGGGCGGTGGAAGGAGGATCTCTTCAATCCCGCCGTCACAGGGCTCAGAGGTGGACTCGTCCATCCGCCCTGAGTACATCAAGTCTCTGGGTGTTGTGGGGCTGTCTTGGTTGACACGCCTGTGCAACATCGCGTGGCGGTCGGGGACAGTGCCTCTGGGAAGTCAGACCGGGGTGGTGGTCCCTCTTTTTAAGAAGGGGGACTGGAGGGTTTGTTCCAACTATAGGGGGATCACAATTCTCAGCCGCCCCAGGAAAGTCTATGCCAGGGTTCTGGAGAGAAGAATACGGCTGATTGTAGAACCTCGGATTCAGGAGGAACAGTGTGGTTTTCGTCCTGGCTGTGGAATACTGGACCAGCTCTATGCCCTCTACGGGGTGTTGGAGGGTTCATGGGAGTTTGCCCAACCAGTCCACATGTGTTTTGTGGATTTGGAGAAGGCATTCGACTGTGTCCCTGGCGGCATCCTGTGGAGGGTCGCGATGGCAGCAGTCTAAGCAGAGATGCCCAGACTTCCCTCTCCCCAGATACTTCCTCCAGCTCTTCCGGGGGGACACCGAGGCGTTCCCAGGCCAGCCGGGAGACATAGTCCCTCCAGCGTGTCCTAGGTCTTCCCCGGGGTCTCAAATCTGTTACTTATTAACTGCAGATATCCCAAGGTACTGTAACAGAGTGCTCTGTTTTATGGGTGATTTATATATAGTACCTTGGGATATCTGCAGTTAGTAGGTAACATACTTGAGTGCTGTGTTTTGTGGGTGATTTGGATACTAATTAACTGGAGATATCCAAAGGTACTGTATCTAAATCACCCACAAAACAGTGCACTCAAATCTGTTACTTATTAACTGCAGTTATCCCAAGGTACTGTATCTAAATCACCCACAAAACTGAGCACTCATATTTTAATTACTAACTGCAGATATCCCAAGGTACTGTATCTAAATAATTCATAAAACAGAGCACTCAAACCATTATGTTGCTTAATAACTCCAGAACATTACATTATCTTGATCTCCCCCACTTCCCTCTTCCTCACCCACTCTCCCCTACCCTTCCTCATCTTCCTCTCTCTCCCACACCCTCCATCACTCACTCTCACCCTCTTCCTCTCTCTCTCTCCCCTACCCTCCCTCCTCTTCCTCTCTCACTCTCCACCACCCTCTCACTCTCTTACCCTCCCTCTCACTCTAACTAATCAATGGGTGCCAAGAGTTCTAGCATTAACATTAGGTAAAATATGTGCACTTGACCTGAATAAACCACTGGAACACAACAAAACAAGAAAGTGTAAAAGCAAGCTTAGTCTTCTAAATCATTAACACCATTTACACCATTTTAAACTTGATGCTGTTCTTCCAAACCATTCCAGCCATTGTCAGATCCTGCTTCTTTAAGACAGGGATGTTTGGTCACAAGAGCCTCAGCTGCACTTGCTATCTCTCGGTCACCTGGGTAAACCTTGAAGCCATATATAGTAGATGCAAGTTTCTTCAAAATGTCATGCTTCTGGTTTCTGGTCAGTTTAAGCTATCTTCCATTCCTTTTAGAGTCAGTATTCCCTTCTCTAAGCTTCAGCTCAACATCAAATGAGAATGTTGGAACTGGAAAAGGACCAGGTGGTCACCAGCAGAGCCAATCTGGAGATGACACATCTGAAAGTAATTTGGAAGATGGAGCTGAACTGCTATCCTCAGAAAGTAAGACATGCACAACAGCTTTTTGTGGTAACTCCTCAATGGCCACTAGAGAAGTCTGGGTCTTCATATTGCAAGGTGAAGTCAGGGTCTAATTCCAGCTGTTCCTTCAAATTGTTAAATACCACTTCCACAGAGGCTGGCCGAGAGGTAAGCTTCACTTTCCGTACACAGTCAGTCTGAATGGCGTGAAGTGTCATGGGTTCAGGGGTTGCGGCTTCCATTTTACTGATGAACAAAGAGACATTTTTAAATTATAAAATTATAATACCGTGATAAAAGCGTGAAAAATTAAATTGGCATTAATAAAGTTTAACATACTCACCAGAGTAGTCTCTACTCTGTCTCACTTGTATGAACCTCTTTGGAGTCAACAGCAGCAAACAACCAATCTTGTACGCAGAGAATGTGACAGTATGGTTGAGCTCTGATTGTTGATGGATAGACAGGTTTTCTTGTGTGGACTCTAACTCATAGGAACGAAGATGTTCTACATACCATGAATCAAAATTACAACAAAGAAACAAATATTTTGTTATTTACAAGGTAAATCTGTGCAAATTTGGAAAGTTTTGGCAGCTCCCCACTGACTAAAAGAGAGTTTACACTTGATGTATGTGATTTTGGCTTGAAAAATTAAGGTGCACTAAGATGGTATGCTCTCATGTGTTGGTGTCTGGTTGTCAAGAAGTTTAGGAAACACAAAAAGAGACATAATGTGACAAGCACGCACAGTGTTAAGTTAGTACAATTATTGAACATATTTCATGTTTTCAGTACTTAATGCAATTTATTATTTTGAGCATTCAAGTTTACAGTGCATACCAACCGATAACTTAATAATATTTACTGTCCGAATAAACATCTCCAAATCAGGATAAAATCCACTACATCAACCTGTTGGCCAAAAGAAACCTTCAGAAAATCTGAACATTTCTGAACAACATGTAAAGTGACTGATTCACCCAGAGACACAGCCTCCATTTAACATGGGACTGCAGACACCTCACCATTTAATCATCCATCCATCATCCTTTATCGACTCCAGTGCCACCATCACCCTGTTTACCTCTGCCTTCACCCAACACCTCCGTCACCATCTTCACAGAGACAGGTACTGTATCCACTCAGTCACATTTACAATGTCAGCTACTTCAACCAACAATGACACAGTTATAAACTGGAAGAAAGAGTGGAGGAGAGGAAGAGAGGAGATGAGGAGGAGATTGGGAGATGAAGAGTGGAGATGAGGAGGAGATGGGGAGAGGAAGAGTGGAGATGAGGAGGAGATTGGGAGATGAAGAGTGGAGATGAGGAGGAGATGGGGAGATGAGGAGATGGGGAGAGGAAGAGAGGAGATGAGGAGGAGATGGGGAGAGGAAGAGTGGAGATGAGGAGGAGATTGGGAGAGGAAGAGTGGAGATGAGGAAGAGGTGGGGAGAGGAAGAGTAGAGATGAGGAGGAGATGGGGAGAGGAAGAGTGGAGATGAGGAGAGGAACTGAATAGAGGGAGACAGGAAAAGGGAAGACAGGTGGAGATGAAGTGATGAGAATAGGAAGAGGAGCAGAAGGGAGGAGGAAAAGAGGAGGACAGGAAGAGAGGAGAGGGAGAGGAAGGGAAGAGGAGAAAGAATAGCAAGAAGCTGAGAAGGAGAGGGAGAGAAGGAGAGAATAGCAGAGGGTAGGAAGAAAGGAAATGAGGAGTTGAAAAAAGGAGAAAAGGAGAAAAGAATGAAAGAGAGAGAAAGAGGAGGCAAGAAAAGAGAGGAGAGCTACAGAGGAGGTGGACATTGGGAGAGGAAAGGTTTAGAAAAAGAGGATGAGAGGGAAAGAAAAGGGAAGGAGAGGAAGAGTGGAGGGAAAGGAGGCGAGAAGGAGGAAGAGGAAGAGAGGAGAAGAGAAGGAGGAAGAGCGGAGCATAGGGGAGAGGGAGAGAGGAAGCATGGAAGACAGGAAGAGAGGAGGAGAGGAAGAAAGGAGGTGAGGGTGAGAAGTACAGATGAGGAGAGGAGAGGGAGAGACAAAGATAGAAGAGCAGTGAGGATGAGGAGGAAAGAGGAGACAGGAGAGGGGGAGAGGAAGAGAGAGAGTGGAGGAGAGGAAGAGTGGAGATCAGGAGGAGATGGATGATGAGAGGAACAGAGGGAAAGAGGTAAAGAGTAGGAGAGGGAGGGAGACAGGATGAGAGGTGAGTCAGGAGGGAAGACACGGGGGAGAGGAGGTGAGGAGAACAGGAAGAGGAGCAGAGAGAAAGATGAGGAGAGGGGGAGAGGAAGAGAGGAGACGCAGAGGACAGGAAAGAGAAGAGGAGAAACAACCAACAAACAACCAACCAAAATAAATACAAGCACAATTTAAAAGCCCAACACCAAATCATCCTCCACAGTAACTGAACACAACAATCCCTGAACACCCCAGATACCCACCAACAGGTTCCTAACCAGTTTATAGGAGACATACTCAACCCTCAGTCTAGCTGAACACCCAGATACCCATGAACAGGTTCCTAACCAGTTTATAATAGACATACTCAACCCTCAGTCTAGCTGAACACCCAGATACCCACCAACAGGTTCCTAAACAGTTTACAGTAGACATACTCAACCTTTAGTCTAGCTGAACACCCAGATACCCATGAACAGGTTCCTAACCAGTTTATAGTAGACATACTCAACCCTCAGTTTAACTGAACACCCTAGATACCCACCAACAGGTTCATAACCAGTTAATAGTAGACATACCCAACCCTTAGTCTAGCTGAACACCCAGATACCCATGAACAGGTTCCTAACCAGTTTATAGTAGACATACTCAACCCTCAGTCTAGCTGAACACCCAGATACCCATGAACAGGTTCCTAACCAGTTTATAGTAGACATACTCAACCCTCAGTCTAGCTGAACACCCAGATACCCATGAACAGGTTCCTAACCAGTTTATAATAGACATACTCAACCCTCAGTCTAGCTGAACACCCAGATACCCACCCACAGGTTCCTAACCAGTTTATAGTAGACATACTCAACCCTCAGTCTAGCTGAACACCCAGATACCCATGAACAGGTTCCTAACAGTTTATAATAGACATACTCAACCCTCAGTCTAGCTGAACACCCAGATACCCACCAACAGGTTCCTAAACAGTTTATAGTAGACATACTCAACCCTTAGTCTAGCTGAACACCCAGATACCCATGAACAGGTTCCTAACCAGTTTATAGTAGACATACTCAACCCTCAGTCTAGCTGAACACCCTAGATACCCACCAACAGGTTCCTAACCAGTTTATAGTAGACATACTCAACCCTCAGTCTAGCTGAACACCCAGATACCCATGAACAGGTTCCTAACAGTTTATAGTAGACATACTCAACCCTCAGTCTAGCTGAACACCCAGATACCCATGAACAGGTTCCTAACCAGTTTATAGTAGACATACTCAACCCTCAGTCTAGCTGAACACCCAGATACCCATGAACAGGTTTCTAAACAGTTTATAGTAGACATACTCAACCCTTAGTCTAGCTGAACACCCAGATACCCATGAACAGGTTCCTAACCAGTTTATAGTAGACATACTCAACCCTCAGTCTAGCTGAACACCCAGATACCCATGAACAGGTTCCTAACCAGTTTATAATAGACATACTCAACCCTCAGTCTAGCTGAACACCCAGATACCCACCCACAGGTTCCTAACCAGTTTATAGTAGACATACTCAACCCTCAGTCTAGCTGAACACCCAGATACCCATGAACAGGTTCCTAACCAGTTTATAGTAGACATACTCAACCCTCAGTCTAGCTGAACACCCAGATACCCATGAACAGGTTCCTAACCAGTTTATAGTAGACATACTCAACCCTCAGTCTAGCTGAACACCCAGATACCCACCCACAGGTTCCTAACCAGTTTATAGTAGACATACTCAACCCTCAGTCTAGCTGAACACCCAGATACCCATGAACAGGTTCCTAACAGTTTATAGTAGACATACTCAACCCTCAGTCTAGCTGAACACCCAGATACCCACCCACAGGTTCCTAACCAGTTTATAGTAGACATACTCAACCCTCAGTCTAGCTGAACACCCAGATACCCATGAACAGGTTCCTAACAGTTTATAGTAGACATACTCAACCCTCAGTGTAGCTGAACACCCAGATACCCACCAACAGGTTCCTAAACAGTTTATAGTAGACATACTCAACCCTTAGTCTAGCTGAACACCCAGATACCCATGAACAGGTTCCTAACCAGTTCATAGTAGACATACTCAACCCTCAGTCTAGCTGAACACCCTAGATACCCACCAACAGGTTCATAACCAGTTAATAGGAGACATACCCAACCCTCAGTCTAGCTGAACACCCAGATACCCATGAACAGGTTCCTAACCAGTTTATAGAAGACATACTCAACACTCAGTCTAGCAATACACCCAGATACCCATGAACAGGTTCCTAACCAGTTTATAGTAGACATACTCAACCCTCAGTCTAGCTGAACACCCAGATACCCATGAACAGGTCCCTAACCAGTTTATAATAGATATACTCAACCCTCAGTCTAGCTGAACACCCAGATACCCACCAACAGGTTCCTAACCAGTTTATAGTAGACATACTCAACCCTCAGTCTAGCTGAACACCCAGATACCCATGAACAGGTTCCTAACAGTTTATAGTAGACATACTCAACCCTCAGTCTAGCTGAACACCCAGATACCCACCAACAGGTTCCTAACCAGTTTACAGTAGATATACTCAACCCTCAGTCTAGCTGCCAGCGTCCCCACAAACATCCCCACCATGTTCATAGACCCCAGGCCCAGAATAGAATAGGAGGCAGAGTACAGGAGGAGAGAAGGAGGTGAAGAAAAGAGAGGAAGAGTGGAGAATGAGAAAGGAGAGGTTGAAATTGGGAGAGGAAGAGAAGATGAAGAAGATGGGGGTGAGGATGTAAAGAAGAGGTAGAGAGTGGAGGAGAGGAAGAGGAGAGGAATAGATGAAGGACAGGAAGAGAAATGATTGAGTAAGGAGAACAGGAAGATAGGAGAGGTGGAATGTAAGAGAAAAGAGAGGATGAGAGGAAGACAGGAGAGGAGGGGAAAGATGAAGAGATGAAGGACAAGGAAGAGAGGCTTTGGTGTTTAGTAAAGTATTTACCCCCCCCACACACACACACACACACACACACACAAACACATACACACGTTGTATTTTTAACACAATCTTGAATAATTTGTTTTAAAACACTTATTTATTCTGTCAAATCTGGGACATGGTAATTCAATTACAGAAGCAGGAATGTTTATCAACAATGAAATAAATAAACATTCTACAGACAGGGATATTTACAAACACCAATGATAAACAATAACAACCTGATTAATTATTTGTAAATGAGAAGCTTTTACAGACCAGTGTGGTGATTCATTCTGTTAATGTCTCTAGTCATATTTACTCACTAGAGAGTTACTGTAGTGTTTTACTACGGTGTCCTACTGAACATGACCATGATTAGAGTGAAACATCATGTTGTGTTTGACACAGGGACCATCTGACACAGAGACACTGAGGAGTCAGAATAATAAACTCCAAACCCTGGATAGAGGGGCTCAGTGAATGTGGTGTTGAATGTGTGCAGGTGGGTCAGTGTGTCAGAGGAGACCCTGTAGAAGGATAGAGTGCCGGCTGGCCAGTCCAGATACACTCCTACTCTGTGGGAGTCTGAGGAGGTGACAGGTATGTCAGTTGTATTGTTATTGTGGCAGGCAGAGTAATTGTCACCATAACAGTCCAGACTCCAGGACTTGTCATTGTCTCCAAGACAACAGTCAACACCTCTCCTGTTGATTCCTTTATATGTCACTCCTATCCTAGCCCCTCCCCTCCTCCACTCTACCTCCCAGTAACAGCGTCCAGACAGACCCTCTCTACACAACATCGGTGGCTCATACTCAAATCTCTCTGGGAGATCAGGATACTGCGGGTCTCCTCCTCCCAATGACACCTTTCTGTTCTCCTCAGACAGAGAGAGGTTTCTGATAACTGTGTTTGGGTCCAGTGTGAGATCACAGACATCTGATGGATGAGACCAAGACACAATATTACACATCATCATCATTCATTATACACACACATGCATGTCTCATGTTCTGGATATCAACCCTTTCACGTGTAGGATAACACCAGTGTGATTAGAACGTATTGTTTAGAACGCACAATTAGAACGTATTGTTTAGAATGCACCATTAGAACGTATTGTTTAGAACGCACCATTAGAACGTATTGTTTAGAATGCACCATTAGAACGTATTGTTTAGAACGCACCATCAGAACGTATTGTTTAGAATGCACAATTAGAACGTATAGTTTAGAATGCACCATTAGAACGTATTGTTAGAACGCACCATTAGAACGTCTAGGTACGAGTGATGTTACAATCGCTGGTCAGACCGCGCTTTTATTTACTCACATTTAGCTCAAACAGTGTTTATAACTTTATTTCCTCATTGTAATTGTTTGAAGACCACACTATGATATTAACCAGGTAGCAAGCATTCAAATCGGGACAAGAAGGGTTACTTACGTACCAACAGGCAGCCAACACTAGCAGTTATATTTTTCTAAAATAAATAAGATACACAAAACCAAATGATATTAGTGACTACTGTAGAGCATCTTACCATTTCCTGGAAGAGCTGACAACTGGTCAAAATCATTGTGTAAAACATTTCTAGAAGTTATGTTAACCGTTTGTGGGCACCGCTATGCTTTTTTTTTTTATCAACCAAAGATAAGGAAAGGTGACTAACTCTGAGACCTGATGGTCATTTACATTTACAGTCTTTCAGACAGATTTGCCATCCTGGGAAAACTATGATTTTTCCCTCCCCAATATATCAGGGTAAAAATAACTATGTAATTTCAATAATATTTATAACACGCAATGAAAGCACGTGTGCTGGATATAGACACTTAATAGCGCATCTCTAAGTTTAAAATGATTGCGACCCACCGCCCTTTGCCGCACAATAGTTTGATCCAGTGCTCAGAAGTGACACATCATGCAGATACTACATAACTAAAATGTCAGACTTTTTTTACTTCTACCGCTCAATACAATAAGACACATTTAGAACCGTCATTAATCTTCTTTTTCGCTGCACTGAATTACAGGTCACACTAAAACAGTATGACAGCACTACTTTTGTTGTCCCCATCAGGAAAAAAGCTCAACGTAATCTTCAAAAATCATCTTTTCACTGATCGTATTTGACCATTACTAAATGCAAGAATTGGAATTCATAATTTGTGAGCTTTTGAGAGCTTCTGAATAATTACGTAAATAAATGATGTACACACCACCTATTGCCTTATAGTTAGCATGTTTTATTGATACAACAAGTGAAGCGTTTCAGTATGTTTTGCGCCACGATCTTTTTAAGATTGGTCAATAATTATTCAATACACATTTAAAAGTTTGTACCGGTAGAGGTTTTCTAATGTAACTGAAATAAAAAATTATGCATAACTAGTAAGCAGAGTGGTGTTTTTGGGAAGCTGCAGATTAAATGTATTGTGAAGTCATAATCACATTCTGGAATGAGTACTGAAATCACACGCAAAAAAACTCACGCTAGGGGACCGTTGAGGGAAACTCATGCGTGAAAAGGTTAAGACACTCAGATAAAACACACACACACAGAATGAAAAAAACATGCACAAACTGTGACATGCAGACATGCAAACACACACACACACTCCAGCTGTATGTGTTCTGTATAATAAATCACTTACATTTCTTCAGTCCTGATTTCAACCTCCACTCTCCACCATGATCCACACTGTGGAAGAAGCAGAGGAGCAGACTGTCATTCAGTGATACACAACCTGTCTTACACACACACACACACACACACACACAGAACACCCATCCCCATCATACACACACCACACTAGGGTTGGACAATTGATCAAATTATGATTCAAATTGTGATATAAATTGTCAATATTTTTATATTTTAATCACAACCCCTCCTCCCATCACACACCATACACAACCCCTCCTCCCATCACACACCACACACAACCCCTCCTCCCATCACAAACAACCCCTCCTCCCATCACACACCACACACAACCCCTCCTCCCATCACAAACAACCCCTCCTCCCATCACAAACAACCCCTCCTCCCATCACAAACAACCCCTCCTCCCATCACACACCACACACAACCCCTCCTCCCATCACACACAACCCCTCCTCCCATCACACAACCACAAAAACTAGAAGTTGACCGATTGATTGGCCTGGAATATTAATTAGGGCCAATTTGAGTTTTTCAAAACAATCTGTAATCAGTGTTGTTGTACGTTGAATTATGGCTGATGTTTTCTCGTGGGTAATCGTGTCCATGAGGAGACTGAGTGTCAGTCTGTCCACCTGTCACACATTACAGCATCAAAAGGTCCTTGAAAGTTACTAGCTAACATGAAACCTATCTTTCAGAAAACAATCAACCATGAAAAAATCACTAGTAAGGTACACATAGTCGATATTATTCAGTAAATTAGCATATACTACACTGCATATAATACCAGAGCCTACATCAACTGCCCCAAACGGGTAGTTGTTGGGTAGGTTACTTTTCAAATGTAATCTGTTAGTTACAAGTTACCTGTCCACATTTGTTATGTTAGTAATGTAACTGAAACTCAGTAACGTAATCTGATTAAGATTACTTTCATATTAAGAGCCACTAGAACACAAATAGCAATAGAACCAACTGACAACTTTAGCGGGATCAATCAATGTTTAAGTTTACACAGCTGGCCGAAAACAGAATTAGCATTTTACCTTATGGGTTTTGTACAGTGCCTTTGGAAAGGGTTTCCAAAGTAGCTTTCTACTTCAATATGGTTGGGCTACATCCCTACATTACACACTAAATGTCTGTCAGATATTCAGTCATGCCAATTTATCCAATAACCCATGATCTTCCAGGATTTGACTTTATCTGAACTCCAAATCTAAGGACATTATCTTATTCTGTCATTTGTTGAAAAATAAATGGGTTTTTTTTAAAGGGTATTGACATGATTGTATATAAAACCAAGATATGCGTAGCTTTTCACACATACACTAAATTTGCAGCAGCTTGATGTTTTGCTCTACAACCACCAACATTGTCAAAACGTTGCAGAAACCCCATTCATGTAAATGTAGGTTCCCAATCATGAACACCCACACTCAAATAAGTGTTACCCGCGCAAAAGTAGCCTGTGATTACTAAGGCCACCAGTGATAGATTTTCAATACCCAAATTAAAGAAAATAAACTATGACTTATTGTACGGTTCGTGTTAAACAACCTACAAGTTATAGGAGCTTAGGATAACTGATATAGGGACACACACATACGTAAATCTGGGTCTCTGAACGGTCTGGGTGGTCCCAGGGAAACATGCCATTGTAGGCATCCCTGAGTTCTGGGTCTCTGGGTAGGACCAGGAACACATGTCATTGTGGGCATCCCTGAGTTCTGGGTCTCTGGGTAGGCCCAGGAACAAGTCATTGGTGGGCATCCCTGAGTTCTGGGTCTCTGGGTAGGCCCAAGAACATGTCATTGTGAGCATCCTGGATTTCTGGGTCTCTGGGTAGGCCCAATAACATGTCATTGGTGGGCATCCCTGAGTTCTGGGTCTCTGGATAGGCCCAGGAACACATGTCATTGTGGGCATCCCTGAGTTCCTGGTCTCTGGGTAGGCCCGGGAACATGTCATTGTGGGCATCCCTGAGTTCTGGGTCTCTGGGTAGGCCCAGCAACACATGTCATTGTGGGCATCCCTGAGTTCTGGGTCTCTGGGTAGGCCCAGGAACACATGTCATTGTGGGCATCCCTGAGTTCTGGGTCTCTGGGTAGGCCCAGGAACACATGTCATTGTGGGCATCCCTGAGTTCTGGGTCTCTGGGTCGGCCCAGGAACACATGTCATTGTGGGCATCCCTGAGTTCTGGGTCTCTGGGTAGGCCCAGGAACACATGTCATTGTGGGCATCCCTGAGTTCTGGGTCTCTGGGTAGGCCCAGGAACACATGTCATTGTGGGCATCCCTGAGTTCTGGGTCTCTGGGTAGGCCCAGGAACACATGTCATTGTGGGCATCCCTGAGTTCTGGGTCTCTGGGTAGGCCCAGGAACGTGTCATTGTGGGCATCCCTGAGTTCTGGGTCTCTGGGTAGGCCCAGGAACACATGTCATTGTGGGCATCCCTGAGTTCTGGGTCTCTGGGTAGGCCCAGGAACACATGTCATTGTGGGCATCCCTGAGTTCTGGGTCTAGGTTGGTCCCAGGGACACATGACATTGTGGGCATCCACTAACCAATAACAGTTAGAAATGTAAGAACAAGGGAACAGAATATTCAAAAATGTTTAAATACTGTAGTTGAGAAGTTAGAAAATACCCACTTCTCCAGGCACCACACCACTGATTTTACCTGTGCATAGGCTTTATATTGGGAATTTGGGATAATGCACTTTCAGATGTGTTTTAATGTTTGTAGTATTTTTCCGTCAACTTGTGGTTGCAAACGCTGTGGTTTCCAGTGGAAACTTTGCATTCCATCTTGTTTGAGTCTACAGTACGTGATATTTAAAGTGCCTCCAAATGTCTGGTTTTTTTGGCAGTAATTTGTACTGGGGGAAGAGCTTGAATGAACCCAGTCAATCAGTTGTCGCCAGATTAGAGAAAAATCTGAGGTGATTCTGGAATGATCTGGACATGACATTTCTTTTCCACCAATAACAGCAATGCAATGTTGGAACGAGAAAGGCAAACAATTGTGGTAATTCCCACCCAGGCTCTGGTCTGTTCACACTGCTGCCTTCTGGTAGACCTTATTAGAGTATCAAGGAACGGACTTTCAGACTCAAAAACAGTTTTTTCACCCCAGCCCATAAGGCTTCTCAACCAGCAACTTCATTTGCACTGGTCACTTTCTATGTACATGTATTTATAGACATTTATAGACACTCCAACACTTATGTTTATAAAATGTAAGATTTTTTCATGCTATCCATATTCCCATTTCTACATTGTCTGGAACTGCTGCTAGTCTCTAGTCTTAATGCCTACTGCGTAGACAAAAATGTCATGGTTCAGAATGACATGATGTTATTTGATGCATTTGATTATTAAAAGACTTTGATAACATGGGCCTCCTAAAATTTCAAAATCAAACATTCAGTGAAGAACAGTATTACCTGAACAGCTCTCTTAACCACTCAGATGTTTCCCTCCACGTAAGTGAAGAACGCTGAACTAACCAACACAAAATTAACACCAGAATGAACTAACTACCACCCAACCGAAATAACTACCAATTTCCATGCTAGTCAATGAGCTCCATCTAGTTCATTAACATTGATGGTGTAGTAATATTTGCATTTTCCTCCAATTCACAGTTACCCAGCTTGACATCACATCAGTGTACTTTGATTTTGAAACTGTGTTCATGCCAAAAAAAAGTACAAGTAGACAGGTCTGTATTTGACACATTACATAATGCAAAACAACATGACAACTTAATACCACATTACTGATTCAGAAAACATCTACAGGACATACTTGAGATTCTCCAGTCTCCAGTGTGGATCCTCCAGTCCAGCAGAGAGCAGTCTGACTCCTGAGTCTCCTGGGTGATTGTAGCTAAGATCCAGTTCTTTCAGGTGTGAGGGGTTTGACTTCAGAGCTGAGACCAGAGAATCACAGCCTTCCTCTGAGACCAGACAGCCTGACAGCCTGCATAGAGTTGATCATGATTTCATAAATACTAAGCAGCAGGTAAAAAGAGCAAACATCAGTTGTATATTTCTTAAAAATAACATAATACTGACCTCAGTGTTTCTAGTTTACAATGTGGATTTCCCAGTCCAGAAGTGAGACGCTTCACTCCTGAATTCCCCAGGTCATTGTTACTCAGGTCAAGCTCTCTTAGGTGGCAGGAGTTTGACATCAGAGCTGAAGCCAGCCAATCACAGCCTTCCTTTGTGACTCCACAGAATGACAGCCTGTGGACAGTTAAACATAACTTTAACACCACCAGGAGGTAAATAGAGAGAATGGATGCAGTATATGACTAACAAATAGTACATTACAGACCTCAATGTCTCTAGTTTAGTACAAATCTTGGTCATGAGTCATGGTCACCCCAAATGAGCCAGACAGACAAAGTTTGGTGTTCTGGACTAGTGTGACAAATACAAACTACTAGCCTCCTCACCTCAGAGTCTCCAGTCTACATTGTGGATCATCCAACATAGCAGAGAGCAGCTTCACTCCTGAATCCTTAAGGACATTGTTACTCAGATCCAGCTCTTTCAGATGTGAGGGGTTTGACTTCAGAGCTGAGACCAGAGAACCACCACCTTTCTCAGTGATTCCACAACCTGACAGTCTGGAAAAATATTATTATACTGTTTAGAATAACTTTAGAATAGAGTCTATGGATTATATTATTGTAACACTGGTGCACACTTTCAAAACTGACATTGCCAATAAACAACACTAGAATGAAAGTATATATAAAGAAACTACTTAAAGTCCTATTCAGAAAAGAAACTACTTAAGTTCTTTTGCAGAAAATAATTAATGTTTTCAGTCAATAAATATATGATAGAATTCAAAAGAGTGTGTGCGTGAGGAGGGGAGTAGCATGAATGATAAAAAAACTGAAAAAGAGGGGTGAATCTTTGGACCAAAGAGGGTTCAAATGAAGATTAGTTTGAATGGTTGATAAACCTGGAAAGTAGGTCTGGAAAATAAATTATTTTTATAGTAAAATCTGTTCCGTTTCAGACATTGATTAGTTGTTTATATTGCCTATTAGCTTACAATCAGTATGTTTGGAAATTCTGAATTTAAGAACCAGACAGACACCACTGCACAACCTTCACTCACACACACACACACAGAAATGTCTTTCTCTGTGGACACATCCACTATTTAACACAGTCGAAACACTATCACATGAATTTATGTAATAGTTATTCACTCTCCCTCACAGCTGTATGGAAAGGCAGACCTTGTCTAACTACCTCAGACTCTGGGACCGATGGTCCAAAAAAGAAGAACTAGCTGATGGATTCAGATGTTATCACTAACAAAAATATTGTCTAAATAACCCAGATGTAGTAGACCTTCGTTGGTGGTTGAGTTTGGACACTGTATGTTCAAAGGTATGAATATATAGGCAAACTAGCTGCCTGAGACTGCAGAGCAGTTTACCTGATTACGTTCCTTAGTTATATATCACGTAATTTTCATGAACTCAAAGTTTAATGCCATAAAATAAGTGGCCAGGTGATCAAAAAGATGACTGAATCATTGGTAATATTTTCCGCATGAACACTCAAAACCCTGTACTTTCTGTCCCGGGCTTGGCGGGGGGGGGGGTGGGCTAAGCCCCGAATATACAGGTGCTGGTCATATAATTAGAATATAATAAAAAAGTTTATTTATTTCAGTAATTCCATTAAAAAAGTGAAACTTTTATAGTGTATACATTCATTCCACACAGACTGATATATTTCAAATGTTTTTTCTTTTCATTGTGATGATTATAACTGACAACTAATGAAAATCCCAAATTCAGAATCTCTGAAAATTTGAATATTACTTAAGACCAATACAAAAAAAGGATTTTTAGAAATGTTGGCCCACTAAAAAGTATGAACATGAAAAGTATGAGCATGTACAGCACTCAATACTTAGTTGGGGCTCCTTTTGCCTGAATTACTGCAGCAATGCAGCGTGGCATGGAGTCGATCAGTCTGTGGCACTGCTCAGGTGTTATGAGAGCCCAGGTTGCTCTGATAGGGGCCTTCAGCTCTTCTGCATTATTGCATCTTCCTCTTCACAATACACCATAGATTTTCTATAGGGTGTTGTGGAAATTTCTTAATACAATGTATTCTCACTGATTAAAGGACAAAGTCCCACTGTTTAGATAGGTAGATGAATGTGGGGGATCTGGCATTTGCTTAGGGGGCATCATTGACTGGTGTCAGCTGATGAAAGGGTTACTCTTTATCTCCTTATCTGTTTGAACTCACCAGGGCATCTATTGTCTGTCCAGATACTGTAAGAACTCTTAAAGTTGAAGAAGGTATTTATGGCGGGAAGGAGAGCTGTCCTTGGTGTGAAGCTTTGGGTAAACACTACAGTAAACATTATGGCAGGAAGGATAAGGTGGGGGAAGATAGCATTTGACTTGTGTGATAGAACAAAGGGAATGTGTCCTGATTGATCTGGAATGTCCAGGATTTGTCACACCCCTCTCCTGTCTTTAAATACTGTCGATTGCCTGTTTTTATTCAGAAACTATCCACTGTTACTTTGTAACCTGTATACTTTCTCCTTGCAAGTTTCATTAAAACCGTTTATTGCGCAATTGATTTCTCCTGTCTTACCTACCATTTTCATACAACTATTTGGATTTTAGAAATTGCCATCACAAGGGTTAAGGTCAGGCGAGTTTGCTGGCCAATTAAGAACAGGGATACCATGGTCCTTAAACCAGGTACTGGTAGCTTTGGCACTGTGTGCAGGGGCCAAGTCCTGTTGGAAAATGAAATCTGCATCTCCATAAAGTTGGTCAGCAGCAGGAAGCATGAAGTGCTCTAAAACTTCCTGGTAGACAGCTGCGTTGACCTTGGACCTCAGAAAACACAGTGGACCAACACCAGCAGATGACATGGCACTCCAAACCATCACTGACTGTGGAAACTTTACACTGGACTTCAGGCAACATGGATTCTGTGCCTCTCCTCTCTTCCTCCAGACTCTGGGACCTTGATTTCCAAAGGAAATGCAACATTTTCTTTCATCAGAGAACATAACTCTGGACCACTCAGCAGCAGTCCAGTCCTTTTAGTCTTTAGCCCAGGCGAGACGCTTCTGTCTTGTTCAAGAGTGGCTTGACACAAGGAATGCGACAGCTGAAACCCATGTCTTGCATACGTCTGTGTGTGGTGGTTCTTGAAGCACTGACTCCAGCTGCAGTCCACTCTTTGTGAATCTCCCCCACATTTTTGAATGGGTTTTGTTTCACAATCCTCTCCAGGGTGCAGTTATCCCTATTGCTTGTACACTTTTTTCTACCACATCTTTTCCTTCCCTTTGCCTCTCTATTAATGTGCTTGGACAGCCAGCCTCTTTAGCAATCACCTTTTGTGTCTTGCCCTCCTTGTGCAAGGTGTCAATGGTCGTCTTTTGGACAGCTGTCAAGTCAGCAGTCTTCCCCATGATTGTGTTGCCTACAGAACTAGACTGAGAGACCATTTAAAAGCCTTTGCAGGTGTTTTGAGTTAATTAGCTGATTAGAGTGTGGCACCAGGTGTCTTCAATATTGAACCTTTTCACAATATTCAAATTTTCTGAGATACTGAATTTGGGTTTTTCAACACTTGAAATATATCAGTCTGTGTGGAATGAATGTATACATTATACAAGCTTCACTTTTTGAATGGAATTACTGAAATAAATCAACTTTTTGATGATATTCTAATTATATGACCAGCACCTGTATTGTGATCCTAGCAACACCTCTGTTGGACTGTACCAGGTGGTTGGGGACTTTGTCCTGCTGGGAACTCAGGGCTGGTGGAGGTTCACCCATTGACAACAGCAGATGTTTTTAGTCCCTTGTTGTAGTGTAACTCTGCTGTGGTATTATTATAATTAGTGATGGCCATTAAGGCTTTATTAGCATTATTTTAGCAGCAGGATGTTTTGCTGGCAGCACTCAGATTTTTGTTTTCACAATAAATGTATATGGCAATACAGTTAATCTAGTCTGTGAAAAAGAACAGAAAAACATAAAATGAGCAGACTAGATTGTTAACTATATTGCCTTAAATAATGCTAATAAAGCCTTAATGGCCATCACTAATTATAATAATACCACAGCAGAGTTACACTACAACAAGGGACTAAAAACATCTGCTGTTGTCAATGGGTTCAGTTACGGCTTTTATTTTGAAAAGGAAAATCTGAGTTAGCACTGCTAGCATAATATCCTGCTGCTAGAAGAACGGTAATGAAGCCTCAAATGGCCATAACTAATTATAATATTAATTATCACCATCTCATATTAAAAATAAAAATGAACTACTATTACTCACTTCAGAGTCTCCAGTCTACATTGTGGCTCCTTCAGAATAGCAGAGAGCTGAATCACTCCTGAATCCTCTAGCTGATTGTAACTCAGATCCAGGTCTTTCAGATTTGAGGGGTTTGACTTCACAGCTGAGACCAGAGAAGCACAGTCTTCCTCAGTGATTCCACAACTAGACAGTCTGTAAAGAGATAATGGTCATGTCAGAAATGAAACAGTTCTGAATTACATTAGAATAGCATCTACAGTGGATATAAAAATGCCTGGTTTTTGTGATGTAAAAGAATGAGACAAAGATAAATCATGTCAGAACTTTTCCCACCTTTAATGTGACCTATAACGTGAACAAATCAATTGAAAAACAAACTGAAATCTTTGAGGGGTAAAGAAAACTGGTTGCATAAGTGTGCACATCCTCTTATAACTGGGGATGTGGCTGTGTTCAGAATTAACCAATCACTTTAACTCATGTTAAATAGAAGTCATTACACACCTGCCATAATTTAAAGTGACTCTGATTAATCACAAATAAAGTTCAGCTGTTCTAGTAGGATTTTGCTGACATGAATATTAGTTTGAATGGTTTATAAACTTGGGGCCATATTCACAAAACACTTTATCTTACCACTAGGAGGACTCCTAAACAGCAGTAAAAGTATCTAGCTAAGAGTTTCCTCTTAAAACCTTTTCACTAAGCTGCTAAGACTTTTACTAAGAAATGGGGAGAAGTCTTAAGCTAAGAGAAAGGGCGGGGTTGACCCCGTTGCTATGGATGATGTCATGTTCCACTAACAAGCCTACAGTACTTAATATTCCCTCAGTAACTGGCTGACAGGTGAGGGGTCTATGTCAGTGAATTAATTATAGCAATAGTGTAGAAGGAGTGTGTCATGAGGCCATATTGAAATAAAAATATTCAAATAAAAATGTAGGCCAAGTGTTACTGATTAAACATGAAACCAAGAATGATACAGACAAGTCATAATATGTTCATCTAATTTTCAGCCACTTTCATGTCTGGCAGCTCGTAAACAAATGCTTGTTCTTCTTTTGATGGTGCAATAATTTGTGCAATTATATGTTCCATCTATAGCACCAACTACACCAGGTGGTCAAGTTATGACCATGAATTTGGCTTTGTTTTGTTGTAGTTGTCGAATATCTAGAGGAAATTTAATTATTTGTTGAACGATGTTGGTTCTGGGGAGGGCATTTAATTGATGTAATATTCTACTGACAGATGATTGAGATATACGTAGTTTGTCTGTGCTGCATAGCTGCCTTTTCCCTGCTGCCAAGTTATTTTGTCACAACCTTGATCTCTGGTGTTATTAGGATGTTTCTGTTTGTTGGTGAAGTGACTGCATCCCTGACTGGCTCTACTATGATTAAAATCAATCAAATTTCAATCAATCAAATGTATTTATAAAGCCCTTTTTACAACAGCAGTTGTCACAAAGTGCTTTACAGAGACAACCTGCCTTAAACCCCAAGGAGCAAACAACAGTAGTGTTGAATTTCAGTGGCTAGGAAAAACTCCCTAGAAAGGTCGAATTTTAGGAAGAAACCTAGAGAGGACCCAGGCTCAGAGGGGTGACCAGTCCTCTTCTGGCTGTGCCGGGTGAGATATTAAGAGTCCAATTGGAATAATAAATACATTTCTCTGGGCTAAATCCAGAGTCTATTTGATTTTAGGTCAGAAGTATGACCAGGTGGACAAGGACAGGGACAGCAACGGGCCCCCCAAACCAGGTAATACGCAGGTGTGGACCAGGACCTCATCTCCTCCTAAAATTTTAAACTGGAGGAGACTGAGAAAAGTTAGTAGTGCATTCCTCATATCCCCCAGCACAATAATATAGCAGCGTAACACCTTGGAACTGAGACGGGGGGGTCCGGTGACACTGTGGCCCTACCCGGGGGAGGCCCCGGACAGGGCCCAACAGGCAGGAAATCAATCCACCCACATTGCCATGCATCAACCAAAGGGACACCCCACCAACCGCAACCCCCCTGAATGAGGGCCAAGTATTGCTAGCAGCGTACAGCCCAATTGCACAAGTGCGCAACAGAGAGTCAACAACAAGACAGTGACTCTTCCACCGAAAGGCATTGGAGGGAGGGCATCCCAGTGGCGACGAGAGCCCAGCTGGCAAGACAGCAAGGGTGGACAGTACCAAGCCTACTGGTCACCTTCACGCCCCCGGGCCAGGCTACACCTAATCATAAACCGTGCTGTAGAGATGAGTTTTTAGTAGACACTTGAAAGTTTGCACTGAGTTTGCATTTCTAACCTTAATTGGCAGATCATACCACAGGAGTGGAGCTCTATGAGAAAAGGCCCTGCCGCTAGCTGTTTGTTTAGAAATTATAGGTACAATTAAAAGGCCTGCATCTTGCGATCGTAGGTTACGTGTAGGTATGTATGGCTGGATCATTTCAGCAAGGTAAGTAGGAGCAAGTCCATGTATTGATTTGTAGGTTAAGAGTAAAACCTTAAAACCAGCCCTAACCCTAACAGGCAGCCAGTGTAAGGATGCCAGGACAGGAGTAATGTGTTCAAATTTTTTTGTTCTAGTTTGGATTCTAACCAGCCGTGTGCAAAACTAATTGAAGTTTACTAATTAATTTGTCAGGGTAACCAGAGAGAAGAGCATTGCAGTAATCTAATCTAGAAGTAACGAAAGCAGGGATACATTTTTCTGCATCAGTTTTTGTTAGAAAGTTTCAAATTTTTGCGATGTTTCGATGAATAAGCGATGTTTCGATGAATAAGCAACTCTTGAGACATATTTTATATGTTCTTCAAAGGAGAGGTCAGTGTCAAGGGTAACGCCAAGGTTTTTTACAGTTTTTTGGGATACGACCATGCAGCCGTCGAGGTTCACAGTGAGATCTGCTAACAACGCTCTTTGTTTTTTGGGTCCTAAAACAAGCATTTCTGTTTTAGTTGAGTTTAAGAGCAAGAAATTCTCTGTCATCCATTTCCTAATATCTGAAATGCATGCTTCTGAAGTAGCTAATTTAGGGGCTTCTCCATGCTTCATTGAAATATATAACTGTGTGTCATCAGCATAACAGTGAAATTTAATATTGTGATTTCGGATTACATCGCCCAGAGGGAGCATATATAGTGAGAACAATAATGGGCCCAGAACCGAGCCTTGAGGAACTCCAAAGCATACCTTTGACTTGTCAGAGGATATGCCATCCACACTAACAAACTGATATCTTTCAAATAAATAAGATTTAAACCAGGCTAGAACATGTCCACGTAGCCCAATATGGGATTCCAGTCTCTCTAAGAGAAGGGAGTGATCAATAGTGTCAAAAGCAGCACTAAGATCAAGAAGCAACAGGACGGATGCGGAACCTTTGTCTGAGGCCATTAGAAGGTCATTTGTTACCTTCACAAGTGCAGTCTCAGTACTATGATGGGATCTGAAACCGGACTGGAGTATTTCATAAATATAATTTGTCCTTAGGAAGGCATTCAGTTCGATAATGGCCTATAATTGTTTAATATGTCGAGATCCAGATTAGATTTTTTTAGAAGAGGCTTAATATCCGCTATTTTTAGTGAGTTTGGTATGCATCCGGAGGAAAGGGAGCAATTTTTATGTTCAGCATTGGCTGACCTAGCACAGGAAATAGCTCCTTAAGTAATGTTGTTGGAATCGGGTCTAGCTGAGAGTTTGTGGGTTTAGAACTCATTACAAATTTTGTAAATGTGTCGAGCGATACGGTATCAAAAAATTCAAGTGTCCCCAGGAAATGTTTTGGACAACTGAGATTTTGAGGACCATAACTATTTAAGGAGTCAGTTATTTGTTTTCTAATGGTGACAATCTTTTCATCAAAGTAGTTAATGTATTCATTACAACTAAAGTGAAGACCCACTTCACTTGCTAAGCTTTGCTTTTTTGTTAACTTCGCAACTGTATTAAAGAGAAATTTTGGATTGTTTTTGTTCGCCTCAATCAGGTTGGAGAAATAAGCTGATCGAGCAGACGTGAGTGATTTTCGGTATTGTAGTGTACTGTCTATCCAGGCGAGTCTAAATACTTCCAACTTGGTGGAGAGCCACTTTTGCTCCAATTTTCTGGAGGCTTGCTTAAGTGCTCTAGTATTGTCTGTGTACCAGGGAGCAAGTTTCTTGTTGCGTATTTCTTTTGTTTTTAGTGGTGCAACTGTGTCTAATGTATTTCGCAGTATTGAGTTTAGATCCTCGATTTGATCGTTTACAGATTTATTTACTCTGTCGTTAATGAGCGAACTTGTAAGAATATCAAGGAATTTATTTGTAGTCCGAGAATTTATAGTACGGCTTTTGAAACTCATTGTTTGGGGGGCAAGTGGATTTCTTGTTTTAACGGTAAATGTAATAAGACAGTGATCCCATAATCCAGGATTTTGGGGGTAAATTATTAAATCTACAATATCTATTTCTCGTGAAAGGAATAAATCTAAGGTATGATTTTGGCAATGTGTTGGACCTGAGACATGTTGGATGAAACCCATTGAGTAAATTATGGCTTCAAAGGCTTTTTGAAGAGGATCATTGGACTTTTCCACAAGAATATTGAAATCGCCCAAAATTTGAATACTATCTGCCATGACTACAAGGTTAGACAAGAATTCTGGAAACTCATTGAGGAACATTGTGTATGGCCCGGTGGGCCTACAAATAGTAGCTATGTAAAACGATTTATCGGCCTGGTTAACTTTCATGAGAAAAAATTCGAAAGAATGAAACTCAGTGATATGTTTGAGAGTAAATCTATATTTACTGTCATAAATATTAGCAACACCCCCTCCTTTTCGGGACGCACAAGGGATATGATCACTAGTATAACCAGGAGGAGAGGCCTCTTAAAAGCAGAGAATACCCTTTTAAAAGCTCAGTATCATTAAATGTTTCTAACATGTTGTCCTGATTACGAGGCGGATTGCCGGCAGTTAGTTTGTGATAGTTTGTGATTTGGTCTTACTGACTTATGAGTCTTGACTACCGTTAACTTTTCACAGATTTAGGAGCTGGTTTTAGCGTTAAATTCCTAATTTTAGGACTTACATGCCCATTGTTTTAAAGAGTTCCTTCAAAATCAGCAAGTTAGGATTTACTTTGAGGCATAAAATATTTAAGGATGTGGTCCCTGATTTTCATAGTGGCAGGTCCCCACTATGGAAAATTAGATTTCCAGCTTAGGGGTTAGGTTTGTAGTAAAATATTATGCATACTCTCAGAACTTTGGATACTTTTAGGGTTAGTGTTAGTGTTAGGGTTAGCAAATTTTATTTAAGGCATAACTGTTAGCTGCAATATGGACATAAAAACAAGATTGTGTGTGTGTTTTACTGTAAAAGAGCAACTCCTAGATAACATATATGTATATAAATATGTGCATCTGAAGTTAATTAACTTATAATGTAGCTCATTGTCCAGTCTTAAAGCAATAAGATCTGAGGTTACAGTCATCCAGTCTGGAAACAGGAGATGATGTACCAGATGTACAAGGCCTCCAGCATTATAAAACTGTATACATCAAAACATTACCAGGACTTACATTGCTCTCTTACAGGTTTTCACTACCGGCAGCAACCTCAGATAACCTTCCTTTGATGTCTTGTATATTTTCATGTCAAACTCCTCCAGTATCTCCTCTGACATCAGTAACAGGTAGGCCAGAGCTGAACATTGGTGAGGTTCAAGCACTGTTTTTGAAACAGTCCCTGATCGTAGGAAGGTCTGAATCTCTTCAACTAGAGAGTTGGCACCAAGTTCATTCAGACAGTGGAACAAGTTGATGATCCTTTCTGGTGAGGATTCTATCCTGATCATCTCTGACAGGTACTTTACTGTTCTCTTAACTGTTTCCTCATTGCTCTGTGTTGTACTTCCTGTCTGTGTCAGAACCCCTTGTAAGAGATTCTGATTGGACTCCAGTGAGAGACCCAGAAGGAAACGGAGGAACAGGTCCAGGTGTCCATTATCACTGTTCAAGGCCTGGTCTACTGCTCTCCTGTACAAGTCAGATAACTTGTCTGACTTCCTCACTTCATCATCGTCATCATCATCAAACTTGAGTGAGGCTTTAATAAAACAATCTACATGTTGTAAGACATTTTCCTCCTTACCCAGACAAGATTCTAAGGCATGTACTGCTGCTAGAAACTCCTGAATACTCAAATGAACAAAGCAAAATACCTTCTCTTGGTAAAGCCCAGATTCTTCTTTAAAGATCTCTGTACACAGTGCTGAGTACTCTGATGCCTTTTTGACATCAATGCCACACTCTCTCAGGTCCTCCTCATAGAAGATCAGGATGCCCTTCTGAAGCTGTTGGAAAGCCAGCTTTGACAACTTCAGGATCATGTCTTTGTCTGACTGAGACAGTTCCTTTGGATTTGTTTCAGTGGATTTGTTGTACTTTTTGTTTTTCATACTGGTTTGGATGAGCAGGAAGTGTTCGTACATCTGAGTCAGAGTTTTGGGGATTTCATCCTTATTTGTTTGTTTCAGCATCGACTCAAGGACAGTGGCTGATATCCAACAGAAGACTGGTATGTGACACATGATGTGGAGGCTTCTGGATGTTTTTATGTGGTTGATGATTTCATTGGCCAGATTCTGGTCTGTGATTTTCTTCCTGAAGTACTCCTCTTTCTGTGGCTCATTGAACCCTCGTATCTCTGTTACTTGGTCAACACACTCAGGAGGGATCCGATTGGCTGCTGCAGGTCGTGTGGTTATCCAGAGGAGAGCAGAGGGAAGCAGATTCCCCTCGATAAGGTTTGTCAGCAACACGTCCACTGAGGTTGGTTCTGTGACATCACAGCACTTCTTATTGTTTTTAAAGTCTAGAGGAAGTCGACACTCATCTAGACCATCAAAAATAAAAACAGTTTTTGTTAAACCATCTTCAATACTATCAATCGCTTTTAGCTCTGGGAAGTAGTGGGTAAGAAGTTGCATTAGACTACATTGGTCCTTTTTCATGTTTAAATCACGAAACGGAAGAGGAAATATAAAATGAATGTCCTGATTCACTTTTCCCTCTGCCCAGTCAAGGATGACCTTCTGCACACAAACTGTTTTTCCAATGCCAGCGATTCCTTTAGTCAAGTTTCTCAAACCTTTCCTTTTCAAATGTTTGTCGTGACCATGTAAATCTACCAGAGGTGATTCTGACATATGCTCTTGTGATGAGCTAGTCCTGTCTGAGAACATGTCTTCATGGTTCAATGATGTAGATGTTGGTTTTCTGATCAACAGAGCCAGGCTCCCATTGTGCTTCTGATGTTGATTTATTGGCTTGAAGATGTCATTGCAAGTGATTGGTGTCTCTGGTCTTGTTTGTCTTTTGGACGCCATCTCGATCTGTCTGACCTCATGTTCTTCATTAACTCCTTTACTTCCACCCTCTGTGATGTAGAGCTCTGTGTAGATGTCCTTTAACAGAGTTTGGTTTACATGCTGTCCAGTTCCTTCACACAGGATTTGATACTTCTTTTTCAGTTTAGTCTTCATTTCTTTTTGGAACCTCAGAAGAGTTGGACCTATAAGAAAAAGTTGAGAATGAAAATAGTAAGATACAATTCTCAAATGATCTTAGACTCAATGACAACCTTTGAATGTTAAAACAGATATACACTATCTGGTATTTAAAAGCCCTTTAAATAACACAATATCTTAGGTGGGTTAATGTATGTCTGTCTGGAGAGACTCATTAGAGAGACATGTTGTTGGGAAACTTCCTCTAAAATGAGTCTCTCTGGGAAGCAGTTAGAAGAGATCTCTCCCTTATTCCCTCCCTTTCTCCCATCTCTCTCCTTTCTCTCCTCCCTCAGACTTTTATGTGTTTTCATTTCAGGCTGTAACACAAGGTGAACATTTTCCCTTTCCACTATACATTTCGTGGTTCATGTTCGATAACTACGGTATGGATTCACTTAGTACTGATACACCTTTCCTCCATTTGCTTTGTGTGTCTCATGGACTGATACAAAAGTTAAGGAGAGAATGATAAAAGGCCCTAGCCGGGAGAACATCGAGAAGGAACGGGGGAGAAGAATTCAGGAAGGCCTGTGAAGGAGACGGGCGGCTGTCGAGTCAAATCTCCAATTAGACCAACGTGATTCCAGTTCAAACAGTCGTACACAAGTGATCAGCACCCCTGGTGACAAGCCCCCCTGTCCTCCATCCAGCCCTGTCTTAGATCCACCAGTCAAAAAGACCTGGTACCCCTGGTGACAAGACCCCCTGTCCTCCACCCAGCCCTGTCTTAGATCCACCAGTCAAAAAGACCTGGTACCCCTGGTGACAAGACCCCCTGTCCTCCATCCAGCCCTGTCTTAGATCCACCAGTCAAAAAGACCTGGTGATGCTGTTGGCTGCTGCAGATGTTTTACAGCCACTATTGTTTTATAGACCCTGTAGTTGTTTTTGTTGTTGTGACAGTCGATCCATGTAGTCACCCTAACAGGGGTGTCCATCGCTGTTGTTTATGTCAGCTGGTGATGAAGATAGTTCACCAAGGCAGGTTGTGGAAGGGAGAAACTAGGTGGGTTTCTAGGACTGCTCAGAGATACGTGCTGTTCCCTGAATACATGGTAAGCTAATTGTCTGGACAGACTGCAATCGAAACATGCCATCTGCTTCAAGTTCAGTTGTTAAGGTTTTGAAGTGGCCTAGTTAAGGTCCTGACTTGAACCCAATCAAGATGCTGCGACCTAAAACCCTCAAATTGTAAGCAAATCTGCTTAAAGATCAGAGGATTTACACATGATTAGCTATATATACAGGCATAAAGCAAGGAAACTTGATAAACATGATTAATTGCAAAGGATGAATAACACAAATAGCCATATTTGTGCCCATTAATGCTATGCATGTAAACAATTTCAAATAATGATTTACAGTAGCCCACATAACAAAATATACACTTATAGTTGTTTATTAGGGGTTCTCCAGTAGGATAATTTTTCCCCCCCCTGAACCATATATCGTATTTACTTGCCAGCCATATTTCTGAACAGGGCTGACAATGAAACTAGTTGCTATGTCAAAAATCAACTGAACAATGACTTCACAAAGTTAGCCCTTTATGCTAACTCTAATGACCAATAGCGTTAATTACCTATTAGGCTGTACCGTTTGAACTGTTAGAGCTACAGACACGAAAGCAACTAAGTTTTACACGTTTAGCCATCCCCAGTTCATGTGATGATTTTTTTTTATAGATTTTACGTATGCTAATTAGCGTAAATAGCGTTAATTAACTAATAGGCTGTATCTTTTGAACAGGCCTTGACTGGTAATCTGGCATACCAGGCATTTGTCCGGTGGGCCGAGGCACTTTTGGGGCCGGTATAACTTAAAAACGTAGTGTGTGTGCGCCCATGATGGTGATGATTATATAAGATAATTGTCATCGCTATCATAAAGTGAAACTACTGCTGGTGGTCACTCAATCAATGCAAAATGGTGCAGCATAAACTATTTGGCATTGCTTTTGTAGCTAGCAAAGTCCCCTTACGCAGTGCAACTTCGGCTAACTATTCTAACGTTAATCATTTCCAGCCAGAGACTTCTAATTTTCTTAATTCTGACAGTAGTTGTAGTGTTATGCCACCATTCATAAGCTTATTGCACTGTTGTATCTATGATATTCAATAACTATTGATTGCTGCTAGGTCATACTTATGTATATTACTGCCATTCTAGCCCTTGTTTATTTTGTATTGTGTTATGTTTATTTGGTACTTTCACATTCAAATACTGTAATTTTACTATTTGTTGCTGGACACGTTTTCTTGCACATTTGATTTTGTAACATTTTTATTTCAATTCATTTGCACATGTTTATTTTGTATGCTTGCTGTATAATGCATGTTTTTTTTGTATGCATCTTGCACTATTTGAATTAAAAAATTTAGATTTTATTCAGTTCCTTGTCATTTGAAAAATTATTATAAAGGATTATTATAAATAAAACCTAATATTGGGGCGTGAGGCACCCCGCTGGGTTTATTGCATAAAAGCGGCTAGCCGTCGTCGGGCCGCTGGTGAGCCACTGATCAGGGGATTGTTAGAAGGCATTGTAACGAATGCGGGCCACCGGCGGTACGCTATAAAAAACCGCTGTCTGGACGCTTTGCAGAAACGCTCGGTGGCCGCAACGGCAAAAAGCTAGTGGGCCGCCGGTGGGCCACTGGCGTGTTGCTTGCTGTGTAGCTACCCACTTACTCAGTATCTGAATTAATATGTGAGTATTTGTTTGTGCACAGCAATTTGTTGATAACAGCTACATTTGTTACCAGTATAAAGTAAAGACACAAAATAGGTACTGTAGCCGCAAGCTAAAAACTGAACCAGAATGGGAGATAATTCACTTTCTGTTTCACCGTGCTGGCTTGCTAGTAAATGTTACATCTGACATTTTGCATATATAATTCATTAAATGAGGTGTGCATCATGTGTTTGTCTCTATGATGTAAATAATCTTTTAGAAAAAGCAAGTCTGATTATACCTAACTATCTAAAATCAATGTAAAATAAATCTACAAATTAGGAAACAGTTACAGTCATCATCAGTCTGACGTGGTTATATATATTTATATATTTCTAAGTTCTACAGTATGGCTCTGTTACTGTGCTGGGATAGTTTATTCATTACTAAATCCAAATTGTGCCTATAAGATGTCATATTATGTTTTTGTCCACTACTGTATCACTTTCACAGATGCTTGTGTCCATGTAATAGACAAGACTATCTAGACACAAACAACATGTGAAAGACTGTTCTGTAAATCCTTTGTTTTATGTGTTATGGATTTATAAAACAATGCTACTAATTACAGTATGTTTTAATATATTGTGTATATGTAGGTGGAGAAGGATGGAGAGGAAGGTGTTGATGCTTACTGGTGTCTGCAGAGGAAGAGGTCACTGACATCTCTGGTAAAGTCCGACTTTGTTGTACATGTTTAGGCTATCCCCAGTTCATATGAAGAAAAGTTTGATGATCTTTGGATGTTAATTACCGTAAATAGCGTTAATTAACTATTAGGCTGTATCTTTTGAGTCATTTTGAGCTACAGACCGGAAACCAACTTTGTTTCGCCAGTTTAGCTATCCCCAGTTCAAATAATGAAATGTTTATTGATTTCATTTATGATAATTAGCGTTACCTAACTACTAGGCTGCATCTATTTAACCATTCAAGCTACAGACACAGAAACTTTGTTTTACATGTTTAAGCTATCCCCACTACACATTTTAAATATGCTATTTAGGATAATGAGCATTAAATAACTATTAGCCTGTATATTTGAACGGTTCGAGCTAGACACATGACCTGTTGTTTGTAACACATATGAACTTTAACTGTCATGTATGCTAAAACCATCACCAATAGTATCTCTTGAAGCTTAAAAAAATACAGACCTTTCGATAGGTAAACACTATTTTGAACCATAAATACTTTTTTAAACAGATATTAGATTAGATTCAACTTTGTCATTGAACAGTACAAGTACAGTACAACAAATTGCAGTTTGCATCTAACCATTAGTGCATATAGAGGAGGGGAGAAAACGTATTAAGTATATGTACGTACAAGTGGAATGTATGGATGTGCAATTAATGCAAATGCTATTCTGAATGTGCAGTGGAAAATATACAAACTTACAGGAAATGTACAAGTATAATGTATTCTGAAGTTGCAGTGGAAAATATACAAACTTAGAGGAAATGTACATAATGTATGTAAAAGTCGTATAAGTAGTTGTGTGGGTACAAGTGGCAATTCTCAACGGCATTCTGAATTTGCAATCGAGGCAAATTGTTGGGAAGCTAGCAAGCACACCACATTTTCTTCAGGAAATGTACTGCTAGTTTCATATTGCCTTTTTATATTATTTGTTTTCCAACATCTTACTTTTGCTTAATTACTTACATCCACTACACCATTTGGGGGTTACACTGCAGATTACCTCTTTATTCTTCCTGTTGTTTATTTATTTAGCTCTTAGTTTTTGCACTGACTTGTCTACTGGACAAAGAATTGGACAAACTACATGCACGCATTAACTTTCAGTGGGACATTGCGAGCGGTTGCATTTGTAAAGACCTGGTTGGATTCTACAGTGCCCGAGTCAGGCATCAACCCTGCTGTCTTTTCTATCTACTGGCAGGACAGAACTTTGAAGTCAGGCAAACGGGTCTACAACTCTTGCTGGGAGACGGATGTTGCAGTGCTTTCAACACACTGTTCACCAGACCTGGAGCTACTGACTGTAAAGGTACAGCCCTTCTACCTTCCGCTGGAATTCAGGTCCGCTATAATCACAGCAGTCTATATACCCCGCAGGTGGATAAAACGCACGCACTGGAGGACCTATACAGAGTAATAAATGGACTGCTCACCCTGAAGCAGCTTTTATAGTTGTTGGCAATTTAAATAAGGCAAATATGAAGTAGGTTTTGCCGAATTACCCCCAGCACATTACATTTTCTAGCCGTGGTGATCAGACACTTGACCATTGTTATTCACAAATATGAAATGGCTACAAAACCCCTCCCCGGTCAGGCTTTAGGTAAGGCTGGTCACTCATCGATTAGGCTCCTCCCATCCTATAGAAAAATACTAAAATAACACAGGATGACACTGTGTTATTGGGTGCATTTGATAAACTTAGGATATCGTTGCAAATGTATATTCAATGTAATACAACTGATGAATTACATATGAAGCTGAATCTTCTGTAAAATAATCTGCCAAATTCATACAGATTAGGCCATGTTTGATATTTTGTTACTCTCCTAATAAAAAAGGCATGAGTAGCCTAATACATTGTTGAATTGTCAAGACATAATTTGTATTATGTTCCAATAAAAATGTATTTGTTGAATAGTCAAGACTATCATATGTATTTCACGATTGTTTGTATATACATTGGATTAATTACATAAGAATCTGAATCTCTGGTAAAATAATCAACACAAATTCATAGACAGATGATAGGATGTTTGATATTTTGTTTCTCTTCTATTGAAAAACAGTATTTATTTTGTAAGGTCATTTAAATTCAATCAAGACCCTTTTATCTGGGAGTATCAACCATACATCCATTGACGTCATTCATTCAGTGAGGGGTGATTACGCCTGCTCCGGTAACCCCAAGTGGCGTGCGCTTTGGGCGGATTAAGTAGGAAAACAGGATTAAAAAAACAGGTAAATAGTCTCTAAATAGTTGTGAGTTTGTGAGTTTATAATTCTGACAACGGAAACAATTTATTATACACCTATTTAGGAAAAGTCATGGAAGGAGGAGGGTGTCACTTTCAAAATGTCAGTTTAATTTCAATTAGAAACTCAAACGCCAATGAGTGTAGGCATTAGAGCTGTCACAATATCAGATATCCACTACACGATTATCGTGGCCAAAATAATTTACGATAACGATATTATCACGATATAGAAAAAAAAAAGAATAACGCTATCTGTCAAATGTATCTTTAACTTTGATTATTGAATGTTTCTTGAAGTTAAGAGGCAGTCAGCATTCATCCAGACCATCAAATATAAACAGAACTTTATATTTGTTGTAGTTGAAGATTCTTGCTTTCTAGGTCTTAACTGAAAAATTATTGAGGAGTTGAATTAAACTGATTTCTTCCCCTTTCATTAAATTCAGCCCCTTACGAGGCATGGAAAATACAAATTGGACATCCGGATAGGTTTTTCCTTCAGCCAAGTCCAGAACTTCTGCACAGATACTGTTTTTCCAATTCCAGTGAGACCATTTTTCAGAACAGTTCTGATAGGTTTGTCTTGTATATATATGGGCATGAAGATGTCATTACATTTGATTGCCGTCTCTGATCTTGCTTGTTTCCTGATTCTTGTCTCAATCTGTCTCACCTCATGCTCATTACTGACCTCTCCCTTTCCTCCCTCTGTGATGTAGAGCTCTGTGTAGATCTTATTGAGTGTTGGGTTCCCATGTTTAGCGATACCCTCAAATACAGAAACCTCTTCATCAGATTAGATTTAAGATCAGGTTGGCAAATCATAGCAAGCTCATCTTAATTAATAAATATCATAGATTATATTGACTGTCTTTTTAAATGCCTACAGTATTGTATTAATTAATAAATAACACAGAGAATATGAATGTTCCTTTAAAGAATGACAGTATTCAGGCACGTGCACGGGTAAGTCTCACGTGCCTGAATACTGTCTTTACTATCTAGTGCCCTTTACTATCTAGTGGCCTTTACTATCTAGTGCCCACTTACTATCTAGTGCCCTTTACTATCTAGTGGCCTTTACTATCTAGTGCCCACTTACTATCTAGTGCCCTTTACTATCTAGTGGCCTTTACTATCTAGTGCCCACTTACTATCTAGTGCCCTTTACTATCTAGTGGCCCTTTACTATCTAGAGGCCCTTTACTATCTAGTGGCCCTTTACTATCTAGTGGCCCTTTACTATCTAGTGCCCCTTTTACTATCTGGTGCCCCTTTACTATCTGGTGCCCCTTTACTATCTAGTGGCCCTTTTAATATCTAGTGCCCTTTTACTATCTAGTGCCCCTTTACTATCTAGTGCCCCTTAAATATCTAGTGCCCTTTACTATCTAGTGCCCCTTAAAAATCTAGTGCCCTTTACTATCTAGTGCCCCTTTACTATTTAGTGCCCCTTTACTATCTAGTGGCCCTTTACTATCTAGTGGCCCTTTACTATCTAGTGCTGCTTTACTATCTAGTGGCCCTTTACTATCTAGTGGCCCTTTACTATCTAGTGACCTTTACTACCTAATGCCCCTTTACTACCTAGTGCCCCTTTACTATCTAGTGCCCCTTTACTATTTAGTGGCCCTTTACTATCTAGTGCCCCTTAAATATCTAGTGCCCTTTACTATCTAGTGCCCCTTAAATATCTAGTGCCCTTTACTATCTAGTGCCCCTTTACTATCTAGTGGCCCTTTACTATCTAGTGCCCCTTTACTATCTAGTGCCCCTTTACTATTTAGTGCCCCTTTACTATCTAGTGCCCCTTAAATATTTAGTGCCCTTTACTAACTAGTGCCCCTTTACTATTTAGTGCCCTTTACTACCTAGTGCCCCTTTACTATCTAGTGCCCTGTACTATCTAGTGCCCTTTACTACCTAGTGCCCCTTCACTATCTAGTGCCCTTTACTACCTAGTGCCCCTTTACTGTCCAGTGGCCCTTTACTATCTAGTGCCCCGTTACTACCTAGTGCCCCTTAACTATCTAGTGCCCCTTTACTATCTAGTGTCCGTCTGCCTTGGTGACATGTTGTCACTCACTCCAACATCATCCTTCTGTGTGAGCCGACAACTCCGCCCACTTTTTCAGATTCAGCACATGCCCTTTGGAAGGTCTGTGTACGGTGCTGACAGTATTGTAAGATCTGTCTCTTCTCTTTCTTCTATGTTAATTCAACACAGATTCAATCATAAAGTCTTACTTCTCTCCAGTGTGTCAGCAAGCTCCTTCTGGTTCATGTTCGTCGCGTCTTTGGCACTGCTCTCCTCCTTCTCATCGGACTGAATCAAAGTTAATGAAATATCAGAACAATATTAACACATTTGTGAATGACTCACAGATGATCTTTACTTGTGGTAAATAGTAACAAGTGTACATAAGAGGACCACATACACTGAATATAGAGGACAGGTTTGTTTGATGACTCTGGACAGATTGACCACTGAGAATCTCAGACTCTGATCTCTCCTGTTGGTCTCTGTGGACAAAATTACATTACGTCTACAATTTACAGCGTATGAAATAACATGTAAAGCAGCCAATAGACTCAGTGCTTCCCTCTGCTGGCTTTGACAAGATCAACACCACTCACCAAATAAGAATCAAAAGCAGCTCATGTTCTTCAGACTTACTGGTTGGCAACGCCAAAAATAATTAATACAAAAAAGGGGCCTGCGTGTACATGAAGAAACGCAAATGCCTATAATGCAAAATATGTAACAATAAACCAACCCTATTCAGACTTTAGTGGGTTTATTAATATAATGCATTATACTGCCATTATGCCAGCTTCATTTAATGCTTCTCAATAAAAACAACACCCTACATTGTGGTATTTATCATAACTGTTACCATCATAATTGTTACTAGGCATTGTGCCTCAGAGCAGAACACAACCCTACTTGTTGTCATGGCGTCAGATAATGGGGAACCAAACAAACAAGAGAAAATATTGACAATCACTGACCATGACCCATGACTTCTTACCTTTGATTAGTAGAAAAGTCTCCCTCTCTGAAGTGTAAAGGAGGCTCCATAGACATGTCACTCTTCATGGACACACAGCTGGGTACAGGGGAGACTGGTCTATTCCGCTGAATTGGGCTTCAAAAGAACAGAGACAAACATTATGTATCTTTACTGAACCAGGATGGGGAAACATCGATCTTAAAACTAAAGAAACATTTACAGAAGTAAATGCAAGGGGCTTGCGAGCTTGTTTACATTCAAAAAATTTAGGACTGAAGTTGGGAAATTCATACCATTAGAATTAATGTTGGTTTTGTCCATCTAACATCATTGGTTCAAAATAAATAGTATTACATTCAGTCAATGGTAACTATGTAAATAACGTTCATTAATATAGTCATACCCGATAATTTTTTTGTTTTTTCCCAATTGTTTACACACCAAAATTGGAACTTGAAACGCAATCACCGAAACCTGAAACTCATGTACCAAATCCCTAAACCAAGTCTGCAAAACTGCAAGCACAATTCCTGCATTACACTCAGTCTCTTATTTTGTATCACACTTTTTGCAAAACACGACACACATTCGTCTACATTTGGCACAACAGTTAAAAGAAAATCTCTGTAGTCCCTTTGGAAAGCAACACCAATCACAATGCCAAGCTCTATACACCAAGTGGCAACACCCCCTCCTCAGAGGTGTAAACACTAGTTGCTGATTCGTGCACAATCACAGCTTTAACACTATGAGGCCACAGATGAGCTCTCTTGTTTTGGAGGAAATTGGAAGTCTATGGTGAAGCAAGATCTAGAGATCAAGGACTGAGAGGAAGAGGAGGAAGACGAGGACAAGGAAGGACAGTTGTCTCAGATGAGATCAGGGCCACAGTGGTTGACCAGGTCCTGAACAATTTATTAAGTATGAAGGAGGCTGGGCAGAGAGTTCAGCCCAACCTGAGCCGCCACACAGTTGCATCAATCATCCGTACATTCACAAATGAGAACCAATAAGTTAGCTGTGGCAAAGCTCCGGGGATTGACGAGATCCGTCCAGAAATGTTGAAAGCTTTGGGTGTGGAGGGGGATGTCTTTGATGACACGCCTCTTCAACTTTGTGTGGGAGTCGGGGAAAGTGCCTAAGGAGTGGCAGACCGGGGTGGTGGTTCCCTGTTCAAAAAGGGGGACCAGAGGGTGTGTGCCAATTACAGGGGTATCACACTTCTCAGCCTCCCTGGGAAAGTCTACTCAAAGGTACTGGAAAGGAGGGTTCGGCAGATAGTCGAACCTCAGATTGAAGAGGAACAATGCGGATTCCGTCCTGGTCGCGGAACAACCGACCAGCTCTTTACTCTTGCAAGGATCCTGGAGGGGGCCTGGGAATATGGCCATCCAGTCCACATGTGTTTTGTGGTTCTGGAGAAGGCGTATGGCCGGGTCCCCCGGGAGATACTGTGGGAGGTGCTGCGGGAGTATGGGGTGAGGAGGTCCCTTTTGAGGGCAATCCAATCCCTGTATATCCAAAGTGAGAGCTGTGTTCGGGTTCTCAGTCCAGGTGGGGGTTGGCCTCCGCCAGGGCTGCGCTTTGTCACCAATCCTGTTGGTGTATAATGCATTATACTGCCATTATGCCAGCTTCATTTAATGCATATTAATGAAAATGACACCATACCTGGTGGTATTTATAATCATTTTTACCATCATAACTGTTAGCATCATCATTGTTAATTGGCATTGTGCCTCAGAACAGCTCATGACCCTACCTGTTGTCATGGCGTCAGATAATGGGGAACCAAATAAACAAATAAGATAATGTTGACATTCACTGATCATGACCCATGACTTCTTCCTACCTTTGTTCAATAGAAAAGTCTCCCTTTCTGAACTCAGTAGAATGATTCATAGACTTGTCACTCTTCATGGACACACAGCTGGGTACAGGGGAGGCTGGTCTCTCCGGCTGAATTTGGTTCTTCATACTTTTCTTTGCTGAACCCTGATGGGGAAACATCATTCTTTACATTTTGATCTCACATCTACGCTTTGCTATCATGCTTCTCTCTCTCCCTAGAGAGACTCATTTTAGAGGCAGTTCCCTTCTCTCTCTCCCTAGAGAGACTCATTTTACAGGCAGTGCCCTTCTCTCTCTCCCTAGAGAGACTCATTTTAGAGGCAGTGCTCTTCTCTCTCTCCCTAGAGAGACTCATTTTAGAGGCAGTGCCCTTCTCTCTCTCTCCATACAAACATATTCTAGAGCCTTAGACCCTCTAATCTCTGCTTAGACCTGTAAACATAATGGAAACACACTTCCTGGATCAAACCTCATATTGCAAATACTACGGAGACACACAATATCTAGATGAGTCACATGACAAATTGACTTGAGTAAACACATACCATCAAAAACCAACATGAACACAACTCCAGAGGGCCGAACTACGAAGGGAGTTTAACCTACTCAGATTTAACTTGGGGTTATTAAGGAAAGTCAGGGTTGACAAACTCTGATTGCTTAAACTGGTGTTAAACGGTACTATGAGGGTGATGAAGATGTTGTTTAGTTGATTCAGTGTGAACTGAATTGGAGTTTCTGTGCATTTGCTTAAAATGGGTGCTTTAGGAAATGCAGGCTGAGATTTTGCATAATGTCTCATGCCCTGTACTTTTCCCCATTTATAATGTCAGGATATGAGAAGTTCAAAGAAAAGTTAACTGCTAAATCTAACTCCGTGGCGACCAACAAAGCCAGGGAGACATTGGCAGCACATTGCAGACAGTACATTTGTAAGAACAGTGTTCCTGTCGTACGTTCTCTATTTTGTATTACAGACTCTTTAATCTGTAATATGACTGAGATGTATGGACACGTAAAATAGTCTATCTAGCCTAAATATGTTAAAACAATTAAAATTATTCAATTATAGCCTACAACAATACAATCCTGTGCTGGTGCGCCGTAGAAGAAGGTCGCACTGACAATCTGCAATGCTACGTAGTTTTTTCCTTATTTACTGTTTAAATTGTTTATATTTTTGTTCATGCTGCACTGTAGCTCATACAGTCTGACCAGCTTGCATTTCTGTAAGTTCGTTCATCACTGAATACTGACTGTTTCTCTACTTACTACAGCAGTTGCTGTGATTCCTTTGTCCTTCTGCTGATTTGTTGACCAATACGCCGACGGAGGAGGAAGAAGAGGGACAGATTCACCGCTATCCTTCGTAGTTCTCAAATCAGACACTGCAAATGTTCACTCCCTGGACAATAAAATGGAAAAACAACACGCTTGGATTAACTTCTAGCGGGACATAAAAACGTAATAAATTAACTCTCTGAGGTGCTTATTCTAAAACAGGTTAAAGGTAAGCACATTTTCTGAGGTGTTTACTCTAAGGTGGGGTAAATAATTAATTAACTCTCTGAGGTGTTTATTCTAAGACAGGGTAAAGGGAAGTATATTTTCTCAAGTGTTAACTCTAAGGTAGAGTGAGAAGTGACCTTGAGCGTCAAAAGGCTGGCTAATTGTTCATATAGGGGGAGTATTTGGTTTAGTTAATGGTAGTATCAAAAGAAGTGAGTTGACCATGGATAAATACTGGTTTATCTTAATTTTGATATAGCATATGATAGGGTCAAATGAAGTGAGTTGACCATGGATAAATACTGGTTTATCTTCATTTTGGTATAGCATATGATAGGGTGAAAAGAAGCGAGTTGACCATGAAATCGTTTCTGAGACGAATTACAGAAACTTAATTCCTTGCCATAAAAAGATCTGATCTCTGATAAAGTCTAAGAGGATAACACCTGGACTATCAGAAGGTCAGCATTAGTTAGATAAGGATAAATACTGGTTTGGTTTAATTACTGGTTTAGTTAAATATAGGGTCAAAAATGTGAGTCGACAGAGGAACCCTTTCACAGAGACGGGTTATGGAACCTTAAGCACTTGCCATAAAAAGATCCAACCTCTGACCCTGAGTCTGGGCAGACATTACCCTGAGTGCTGGGAGGTTGGCTTAGAACCAGGTAGGAGGGAAAAAGGCTGATTGACTGTATGCACTGTAAATAATCACAGCATCCACTGTAGGCTATGATTAATTATGATGGAAAGGAGCTGAACTGAGAGTTCAAAGCGAATAAATTGGCCCTTAAAGAGTACTCATTCTAATTTTCTGTCCTTTAGAAAATATTATTTGTCCTATACATTGAGTTAACCATGAAGATAACCTGTTTCGGAGCAGTATAGAGATGCAGCATAAATTGCCACAACAGCATGCCTTGAGTAAAACCTCTCCACCTTTCGTAGTGTTTGTTTGTGTTTGTGTGAGATAGATTATGAGAAAACGTATCAATAACTCTGATCAAAGGACAGTTGGTAGGAGGTGATGCCTGTTACTGAGGGGCCCCACACATCCTGTCCACACACCTGCTAGAAGCTGTCCATGTGACTGTCTTGGACTCTATAAATAGACCCATGCACAATAGGGGAGATTGTAACGCACCATATTGGGTATTTTGTAGAATAAACCCGTCTTATAACTGTATATTGTACAGAATATATAATCATATTGAATAAAAACTTTGAAATTATGGAATAACATTTAACACCTAAAGAAGATCAACATTTTTTACTCACGCTAAAAAAGTGCTCCCTTTACTACCGGTTTTATGATTACAACCGTTGTGGCAAACTTACTCCAAAAGTTTACTCATAACAGAGACCAAATGATTCGCAAACATAAACAATCACAACGTAAGTTACTGGTCATTGTTTGTTGTATGAGGAAGCACCGTCAAGGCCCTTGCTGGTGATTTTTCAGGAAATATGTTCCTGTACACAACAGTATTTATTAGTCTCCTGATATCAGCAGGTACAGTATCATTAACTTTTAAAGCTCAAGTACTAACAACATCTCAATTCCAGTACTCACTCTAATTTTATGTCCTTTAGAAAATATCATTTGTCCTTCAAATACGTTACGTTATTATTGTATCTTCCCTTGTGTTTTTTGCTGCGATATCTCAAAATGGAGCCTGAAACAAAAACAAAAAGTTGCTTTCGATTTCAGTTCAGCCGTCTTCCAAAAACACATCCGTCCATCCACTAGATGGCACCAAACACCTGCTGTAACCACACTACAATCATATTGTACAGGTTCTGTTTGTAACCCTTAAAAGAGCAGCACTGTGTCTCACATGTACCATATATATATAAAACAATTCAGATCAAGCATTGTTTATAAGCTTTACTGTGTTTTGAAACACCGGAATACTGCTTTTGCCTTGTAACATTGGGCTTCAGAGACAGTCGGAGTGTCTACTGTGTGTTGTCTGTGGTGCATGACTTGGATTTATCCAACATATTCATCACATTGGGCATCATTCACCAATATCAATCTAAGTTTTTTCTTAAATGTTTTCTTTAGAAAGCTCCTAAGAAAAGGTCTACGCCTGATTAATGACGTGTTCTTAAGCCGCAGAAGTGTACTTATGTTCAGTGATGTGTGTATCATGAACGATTCGTTCTTTTTGAACTAATCTTTTCAGTGAACTGGGTATACTGAATCACTGCTCTAGAAGATTAGTTCTATCGGTGAATCACTTTTGCACAAGAGAATGACAGAGCTTTAGGCCGCTGTGAAGTCGGAATGCAAACTCTTTCATCACAATCCACTGAATAACTATAATTTCAAAAATAATTATGGAAGCCAGTAGGCATCTGAAACGTACAGTAGTCTATATCCAAGCCGACATGTAGGCCCTCAACTTCCTATCCAAATCACCCGCAGGATCTGACAACTAACGTTTACTTTCCACATGCTTTTGTTACATTGTTAACCTATGTTGCATTTTATTTTCACGTTCTCAAATTTTAAACGTAGAGACAAGTGGTCTGTCGTAGCCTAAGGACACACTAGCATCTTTCTCCAAAAGGCTTATCTTCTGCTAAATATTGTGCTTTAATTTATTTGTTAAATACAGTAGGCTGCTTAAGCACATCCATTACAAGGCCTGTGCACAAATCAGGGCTCCAGACTGCGCCGAAAAGGATCACATTTGCAACCAGAAAATATTTACTTGCGACTGCCATTTTTGCTCAACTCACCAGTGGCAACAATATAAATGTACACGTTATGGTTTAAAAATGTGCATATAAATGACTTTTTACTTGTCCTGAGAGGAGTACCCTATCACCACATTTATTGAGTTCATGTAATAAAATGAGAGAATGGAATGAGCTAAAAATGGCAGGGGAGATCAAAGAAAAAGCACTAACAGATAAATGTCTCTATATCACTGACTGTGGCACAGACGTCTCTGGGAAGGACAATGTTATTGTGTACTACAGGCACATTTCTTCAGGTGTTGCAGTGAACCGGTTTATTGGTTTAGCTGAGCTTGAACCCTGCCGTGGGCCTGGAGTATTAGATAAAATAAAATGCTTATTTGGTGACGCTAAACAAACTGATCATGATTGGTGGCAGGAGAAAACGACAGCCTTTGGAGCAGATTAACCAGCGTTAACATGGTGCCTCACGTGGAGTAGGTGCATGCCTAAGGGGAGAAACAGGCACATGGGTTAACATGGTGTCTCATGTGGAGTAGGTGCATGCCTAAGGGGAGAAACAGGCACATGGGTTAACATGGTGTCTCACGTGGAGTAGGTGCATGCCTAAGGGGAGAAACAGGCACATGGGTTAACATGGTGTCTCATGTGGAGTAGGTGCATGCCTAAGGGGAGAAACAGGCACATGGGTTAACATGGTGTCTCATGTGGAGTAGGTGCATGCCTAAGGGGAGAAACAGGCACATGGGTTAACATGGTGTCTCACGTGGAGTAGGTGCATGCCTAAGGGGAGAAACAGGCACATGGGTTAACATGGTGTCTCATGTGGAGTAGATGCATGCCTAAGGGGAGAAACAGGCACATGGGTTAACATGGTGTCTCATGTAGAGTGGGTGCATGCCTAAGGGGAGAAACAGGCACATGGGTTAACATGGTGTCTCATGTGGAGTAGATGCATGCCTAAGGGGAGAAACAGGCACATGGGTTAACATGGTGTCTCATGTGGAGTAGGTACATGCCTAAAGGGAGAAACAGGCACATTCTCTCTTTTCACTGTTTGCCACAGGACTGGAATGAGACACATTTTGGGTGTTCAGAAGTCCAGTGGTAGATAATGTCTATGTTATGGAACTACAGCTGCTATGGAAACATACCATTTCAGCCCCAAAAGCAAGCGTGAGTTGAAAGCCATCGATATGGAGTTAGGCTGCACCATGCGAACACCTTCTGCAGTGAAGAACCAGCGCTGGTTGTCTCACATTTACTGGGCTCTTTCTGTATTTTTTTGCTTCTGATCACACTGTAGGTCAGGGCCAATATACAGCTGTGTACATCCACATGCAGCACCTTGTCACATCACCCAAAAATACAGAAATTAGAGGAAGAGCAAAATGCATCTCGCAACAAATGGAAAATGTGTCTTTTGTGGCGTTTTGTCACTTTCACCATGACCTGTTTAGTGAAATATCAAAGAGTCCAGTGCTTCAGAAGAACTCACTTATTCTTATCAGGCTGTAGCATCAATTGACACCTGTGTTTGTACAATCGAGGGAATGAGGGACAAACCAGTGAGGAATGGAAAGTTGGAGGAATTTCTCAGTCACAAAGTTTCTCAGCATGAGAATGTCGTGCAGCAGGACGAAGCTCAAAGAGAAAAACTAAATAGAAGGCAGAAAAAGGCAGCCTCATCTGACAACATGGGCATTTCCTTTCAGAACATACCACTTAAAGGCTGTGGTCTCTCGGGTTTCAGTGAAGAACTAAACCACCTCAGTGAAGAAACTCTAGACATTACAGTAAAGGAACTTTAGGTTTGAAATTGAGACAACACACAGCACAGAAACACGCAAGGGGCAGAGATCATTCAATGCTTCTGTCTTTTGTCATGATTCCTGGCCAGACGACGTCCACACTTATGGAGAAAATGAAATTGACAAGCTGCTGAAATGGTATCAAGGCATCTTGCTGAAAAATGGATGTAACATCAGTGCTGTACCAGCCAAATGGAGATTGCTGAAAAATCTTGTAAAAGGACAGTTTTCAGATAAATCCTTTTGCAGTTTGTGGGAAATCCAACTGACAAAAGAGCCCTACTGCTCAGATTTCCAGAATGTTTTACATCTAGCTGAGATATTGATTGTCCTACCAATTTCAGCTTCTCAGTGCGAACGTGGCTTTTCAGTTATAAAACAGGATAAAATCAAAAGTACGCAGTTCACTCCATGTGTCAACCTTGGAAGACTTGATCAGGATCAGCATAGAGGGCTCATCACTTGAACAGTTTGATCCTGAACCATGTGTCAAATACTGGCTTTCTGCAAAAAAGCCAGCATTCAAGTCAGCCAATGTTGAACATAATAAATTGCTCCCTTTCCTCTGGATGTGTACCAAATTCACTAAAAATAGTGGAAATTACGCCTCTGTTGTCCTCTGGTCTGTTGTACATTCCAGTACCTGTTCCAGGTTGTGTACATCAGTTGCTACAGCAGGACCCTGGCCTTTCGTCGGGCCCTCAGAGATGGCCCTCTGGACCTCCCAGAAGATTGTCTGATTACTGGAGCAGAGCACCGAGGACCCCTGCCTTATGTGTTTGTGGGAGACAAAGCTTCTTCTCTCTGGAGAACACTAATGTGACCATTCCCTGGAGGGTGTTCAGCTACCGGTTCTCTTCAGTCAGGCTGATGGTCAAGGGCATTTTGGCCTTTCTACTTCCCAGTGGTGGATGTACCATAGAGTTATCGGAGCCCACCCTGCAAACACAGAGGCATCTGTGAAGGTAACCTGTGTCCTGCATAACCTCATGTGAATAAACACCAGAAGTGGACCTGCAACTCACAGCCGTATGCTGGAGAGATGTGCTGCTCTACAGGACTTGACCAGGATGGGTGCTACCAACACAGAACGGGAGGTTATCCGCGTGCTGGAGAACTTTGCCTCCTACTTCATGGAGGAGGGTACATCGCCTTGGCAACACCTGGCTCCATGATCTCCATCATGCACAACAAAAGGCTCTTTTAAGAGTCTTCCACAGAGTCCTAAAAGAGCAGTTTTCCATTTACTTTACATTGCTAGCTGCAGTTCCTCAATTCCCCATTCCTCTGCCTTTGATTTCTTCTACTCAGGTGAGGGTGTTGTTCAGGTGAGGGTGTTGTTCAGGTGAGGGTGTTGTTCAGGTAAGGGTGTTATTCAGGTGAGGGTGTTGTTCAGGTGAGGGTGTTGTTCAGGTGAGGTGTTGTTCAGTTAATGGTGTTGTTCAGGTGAGGGTGTTGTTCAGGTGAGGGTGTTGTTCAGGTGAGGTGTTGTTCAGTTAATGGGGTTGTTCAGGTGAGGGTGTTGTTCAGGTGAGGTGTTGTTCAGTTAATGGGGTTGTTCAGGTGAGGGTGTTGTTCAGGTGAGGGTGTTATTCAGGTGAGGGTGTTGTTCAGGTGAGGGTGTTATTCAGGTGAGGGTGTTTGTTACGCACGCCTCCCGGAGGAGAGAGCGCAACACCCCGCTACACGTAAAGCACCCTAGGGCTTGACAGAATGGGTATGGGGTCGTGGGTGCGAGAATGAATGACAGAGACAGGACTACCGTTTTCAGGACTATTTAATGAACGTAACGTTAATTCAGGGAAAAGGGGCTGGACGGAACCAAAGCAAAGAACATAAAGGTAAACCCAAACCCTCTAAACCTACCTTACCTGTCAAACCAAGATCTTACCTAACTAGCACCTCTTGCGCCGGTGCTCTAACCAAACTACAGGTGGGGGTCCTCCCAGGTCTGACCTAGTGGTTTTAGACAGAGTAAAGCTATGGGAGGTGTAGGCCCCAGGTCTTACCTAGTGGTTTTAGACAGAGTAAAGCTATGGGTGGTGTATGCCCCAGGTCTGACCTAGTGGTTTTAGACAGAGTAAAGCTATGGGAGGTGTAGGCCCCAGGTCTGACCTAGTGGTTTTAGACAGAGTAAAGCTATGGGTGGTGTAGGCCCCAGGTCTGACCTAGTGGTTTTAGACAGAGTAAAGCTATGGGTGGTGTAGGCCCCAGGTCTGACCTAGTGGTTTTAGACAGAGTAAAGCTATAGGAGGAGTATGCCCCAGGGCCTCTTGCCTAAAGCACAATGGCTTTCCCCTTCCCCCTGGAAACAAATGAAAAGGATTTTAACACAAACAATTGCCACAACACACAATGTGGTTAAAACTGAACACAGACACTTGCCACAACACACAATACACTTAATCACAAATCACAAATGTTCTTTCTACCTCTAGCCAGCAACACAGACCGATAGCAACAGCATGTGTGACTCTGAGACTCTAGAACTGTGGCTTATAAGCAGGCAAAACCAGCTGCAACCACTGACGAGCTGGAATAGGGGCTCTCCAATCAGCCCAAATCCGACCAATCAGCTGCAACCGGCGATCAGGAAGCCAATTAGCCTGCAACCACCACATAGAACACAAAGGGACAAAACCACATACGAACACAGAGCAAAAGAAAGCACTGGGGACATAACAGTGTTGTTCAGGTAAGGGTGATGTTCAGGTGGGGGTGTTGTTCAGGTGAGGGAGTTGTTCAGGTAAGGGTGTTGTTCAGGTGAGGGAGTTGTTCAGGTAATGGTGTTGTTCAGGTGAGGGTGTTGCTCAGGTGAGGGTGTTGTTCAGGTGAGGGTGTTGTTCAGGTGAGGGTGTTGTTCAGGTGAGGGTGTTGTTCTGGTAAGGGTGTTGTTCAGGTGAGGCTGTTGTTCAGGTGAGGGTGTTGTTGAGGTGAGGGTGTTGTTCAGGTGAGGGTGTTGTTCAGGTGAGGGTGTTGTTCAGGTAAGGGTGTTGTTCAGGTGAGGGTGTTGTTCAGGTGAGGGTGTTGTTCAGGTAAGGGTGTTGTTCAGGTGAGGGTGTTGTTCAGGTGAGGGTGTTGTTCAAGTGAGGGTGTTTTTCAGGTAAGGGCGTTGTTCAGGTGAGGGAGTTGTTCAGGTGAGGGTGTTGTTCAGGTAAGGGTGTTGTTCAGGTGAAGGTGTTGTTGAGGTAAGGGTGTTGTTCAGGTAAGGGTGTTGTTCAGGTAAGGGTGTTGTTCAGGTAAGGTTGTTGTTCTGGTAAGGGTACTGTCCTGGGCACCAGGTAAGGACGGACACATACACTGGTTACTCTGGAAGACTTTGTCTCCGACGACATTATCTTTCTAACACACTCCTCCACTCCAACCCTCACCCCACTTCTCTACAATATCTAGGTTAAATCCATTGTATTGGTTAACCCCTCCCAGTTCTGAACAGACTGCCAGAGGAAAGAGCATGATATGGTGACATGTCACTCCCCAGCGCAGCAGGTAGCGTCCTCAGAGATGCTTTACACTGAAATACAGAGAATACATTTACATTGTACAACATCAGCTCTGCATTTCATCTTGTGAGGATCATGATGGCTACATTTACATAAACACCAGGCCTACTCATGCTCTTGATGTGTCCATCTGTCTTTTGCCTGCAGGTTTGCTTTGATGTGGGTGAGGATGACAACCCCAAATCCTATCATCCCAACAACACTTGGATGAGTAACTTCATAATAAAGCAGGAATTCTTCTCTACAGTCGGGAGTCATTATGTCATTTATGAAATGCTCAACCCATTCTGTGACCTCAGATCAGGAAAGGAAATGACATAATAATGACATCAACCTGTTGTCAGAGTTTGTAGGAAGGCATTTGTGAGATACAGCATACAGCATAGATATAGCATAGTGTTCTAGTCAGTAGATTTCATCATGTAGTTCTGAAAACACTATTCTGAACAAGGTCAAAATATTGAACAAGGTCAATGGTTTATTGTCTAATAATTACAGGGAATGTATGGTATGTTTCCATTGCTATGGCTTATCATCAGATCAAAAGAAAACACAAGCGGTGAATTTGTAGTAATAAGAAACAAAACCCAATCATTCACTTTATTGAGCACACACACACATTCATTTGTTCACTCATTCAAACACCCATTCAGTGCAGGCCATTCAAACTTCTGTCAAAAGTATACAGATTTATACCTCTCACCTAAATTCTCTTGGGTAACCTCACATATAGCTTATTGAATATAAAATATTTTAATTTACCATTAATTTATAATTTAATTTATTATTAATTGTATTTTAGGACAGGGCCTTGTTTTGGCACACAAGGAATTTGTCAATATCTGTGGTGTTGTTTTCACTGTTATGCATTGCAAGTATTCAGTGGCCATGTACAAGTGCCAGTAGAGAGAGTTATTAAAAGATAGTTCTGGAAGAATCAAAAAAGAAAATGGTGGATGAGTACTAGTAAAGACGGATATTAAACAAACGCTCTGTTCCCATGTTTCACAACCATGCAAGTCACAACATGTGGCAACATACCAAGGGGAGTAATGTGCCTCAAAGTCCTGCACAACGACGAAGGCGACATACTCAACCTTCCGTGAGTCAGCACCAATAATTTTTTTGGTGGGTGCTGTGGGGGTGGTTGGAGGAACCCGAGGCGCGGCTACCATCCCCAGAGGCCTTCCCGGAGGTTGGGCGGAGTGAGGACTGGTGGGGCTTCAGGGACCCGCCGTACCGGTTCTCGCCACCAGAGGAAGAGTCCCAGGCCAGCTTGGTGCAGCCAACGCCTGGCTTACGTCCGGTGCCAGCCCCAAGGTGCTGGGTGTTTCCAGCGCCCCCTGCCGCCCAATATGCAATCACCATCCACTCATTATACTGATCATGGGAACAGTAGTGGAGCCGGAACAAGAGTACAGATAAGAAGATGCACCCACTGTCCTTGACCAACACACAGAAATACAAACCATATTGTTCATCAACCTCTCCTTCTCAGAAATCAAATGTGGAAGAATCAAAGACAGACAGAATGTTTGGAAAAATAATAATATGAGGCCTTAGGCTCAGCTTACCTGGTTAAATGTTTAATTAATTAACACCCAGTTAATATACAAGTGATTCCATGATATATAGAATTGTTCTGTTTACTCTTCATCAGGTAAATGTGAAATAATGTCATGATTTCATGAAAGACCTCTATACAGTCAGCCAGAGTTGAATAGCAAACAATGTTGCCGTGGAGATATTCCACAGCAAAGTCCCATCTGGGGTGGCAGATTTTGGAAGATGTAAAATGTTCAGTTATCCATATAACAGTTGATGACTTCAGGTTTAATTTCATGGATCCACGGGAACAGCCATCAAAACAAGACAGAGTACTAGTAGAGAGACCATCAGAGTAAAGTCTGGGAAAAGCTGCTGCACTGCTGCCATCAGTTCCAGAAGTGAAATATGACCATCCAGTAGAATCTCCTGGACACACTGAGGGTCAGTGTTGCTGTCACCATAAAGGTCCTCATAGAAATTCACAGTCAGTGACCTCATCTCCACCGGATGAGAAGTGACCCAGAAGGACGACACAGAACATTTAATTCTGCTGTGCTGATTTCCTCACCAGACTGAAGGAAAAAGCCGTCAGAGCGTCCAAGTCCTTCAGGGTTATGAACCGAGATCTAATGAGCCCCTTCACCTCTTCCTGTAAAAAAGCCCCTAACTGGGTCCACTTGCCCTTCAACTCCTAGGCCAACACTGAGCTCTGCCATTGGCAGAGTACTGCTAAAAAGAACTCCCACCTCTGCTTTAGACTCTGCTTACCTTCCTCTCCAACTGTCCCAGAAAACACTGAACGCCTCACAAAAGGACACATCATGGACCAACTTACCATCAAAACACCAGTACGACGAGGTATTCTGTACTCCACTGTAAATATATGATGGTCTGAGAAACCACTGGGGCAGATCTGAGAACCCTGCCAGAACCCTGTTACAACACCCCTACTGACATAAATCCTATGTAACAACACAAACCCTACCCTCCACAACCTTTACCCACGTGTATCTCCTGTTACAACACCCCTACTGACATAAATCCTATGTAACAACACAAACCCTACCCTCCACAACCTTTACCCACGTGTACCTCCTGTTACAACACCCCTACTGACATAAATCCTATGTAACAACACTAACCCTACCCTCCACAACCTTTACCCACGTGTATCTCCTGTTACAACACCCCTACTGACATAAATCCTATGTAACAACACTAACCCTACCCTCCACAACCTTTACCCACGTGTATCTCCTGTTACAACACCCCTACTGAAATAAATCCTATGTAACAACACTAACCCTACCCTCCACAACCTTTACCCACGTGTATCTCCTGTTACAACACCCCTACTGACATAAATCCTATGTAACAACACTAACCCTACCCTCCACAACCTTTACCCACGTGTATCTCCTGTTACAACACCCCTACTGACATAAATCCTATGTAACAACACTAACCCTACCCTCCACAACCTTTACCCACGTGTATCTCCTGTTACAACACCCCTACTGACATAAATCCTATGTAACAACACTAACCCTACCCTCCACAACCTTTACCCACGTGTATCTCCTGTTACAACACCCCTACTGAAATAAATCCTATGTAACAACACTAACCCTACCCTCCACAACCTTTACCCACGTGTATCTCCTGTTACAACACCCCTACTGACATAAATCCTATGTAACAACACTAACCCTACCCTCCACAACCTTTACCCACGTGTATCTCCTGTTACAACACCCCTACTGAAATAAATCCTATGTAACAACACTAACCCTACCCTCCACAACCTTTACCCACGTGTATCTCCTGTTACAACACCCCTACTGACATAAATCCTATGTAACAACACTAACCCTACCCTCCACAGCCTTTACCCACGTGTATCTCCTGTTACAACACCCCTACTGACATAAATCCTATGTAACAACACTAACCCTACCCTCCACAACCTTTACCCACGTGTATCTCCTGTTACAACACCCCTACTGAAATAAATCCTATGTAACAACACTAACCCTACCCTCCACAACCTTTACCCACGTGTATCTCCTGTTACAACACCCCTACTGACATAAATCCTATGTAACAACACTAACCCTACCCTCCACAACCTTTACCCACGTGTATCTCCTGTTACAACACCCCTACTGAAATAAATCCTATGTAACAACACTAACCCTACCCTCCACAACCTTTACCCACGTGTATCTCCTGTTACAACACCCCTACTGACATAAATCCTATGTAACAACACTAACCCTACCCTCCACAACCTTTACCCACGTGTATCTCCTGTTACAACACCCCTACTGACATAAATCCTATGTAACAACACTAACCCTACCCTCCACAACCTTTACCCACGTGTATCTCCTGTTACAACACCCCTACTGACATAAATCCTATGTAACAACACTAACCCTACCCTCCACAACCTTTACCCACGTGTATCTCCTGTTACAACACCCCTACTGAAATAAATCCTATGTAACAACACTAACCCTACCCTCCACAACCTTTACCCACGTGTATCTCCTGTTACAACACCCCTACTGACATAAATCCTATGTAACAACACTAACCCTACCCTCCACAACCTTTACCCACGTGTATCTCCTGTTACAACACCCCTACTGAAATAAATCCTATGTAACAACACTAACCCTACCCTCCACAACCTTTACCCACGTGTATCTCCTGTTACAACACCCCTACTGACATAAATCCTATGTAACAACACTAACCCTACCCTCCACAGCCTTTACCCACGTGTATCTCCTGTTACAACACCCCTACTGACATAAATCCTATGTAACAACACTAACCCTACCCTCCACAACCTTTACCCACGTGTATCTCCTGTTACAACACCCCTACTGAAATAAATCCTATGTAACAACACTAACCCTACCCTCCACAACCTTTACCCACGTGTATCTCCTGTTACAACACCCCTACTGACATAAATCCTATGTAACAACACTAACCCTACCCTCCACAACCTTTACCCACGTGTATCTCCTGTTACAACACCCCTACTGACATAAATCCTATGTAACAACACTAACCCTACCCTCCACAACCTTTACCCACGTGTATCTCCTGTTACAACACCCCTACTGACATAAATCCTATGTAACAACACTAACCCTACCCTCCACAACCTTTACCCATGTGTATCTCCTGTTACAACACCCCTACTGACATAAATCCTATGTAACAACACTAACCCTACCCTCCACAACCTTTACCCACGTGTATCTCCTGTTACAACACCCCTACTGACATAAATCCTATGTAACAACACTAACCCTACCCTCCACAACCTTTACCCACGTGTATCTCCTGTTACAACACCCCTACTGACATAAATCCTATGTAACAACACTAACCCTACCCTCCACAACCTTTACCCACGTGTATCTCCTGTTACAACACCCCTACTGACATAAATCCTATGTAACAACACTAACCCTACCCTCCATAACCTTTACCCACGTGTATCTCCTGTTACAACACCCCTACTGACATAAATCCTATGTAACCACACTAACCCTGCCCTCCACGACATGTTTTTTGATTTCTTTGTGGATGTTTTAATCATTTTCATTTGTTTTTTTGGGTCTTCAGTTTGCAACATTTTACTGAATGAATGTTAGATTCCTCCCAACTATCGATTTTCTTTTTCATGTCCGTCCTGTAATGGTGTATCTCCTACCACCCTGATTCCTGTCCCTCCACACATCCACTAATTGATGGTCCAACAGATTTTTTAACCCCCCCCCCCCCCGACTGTGGATGAGTCTCGTCCCTGTTTCTCTCCACAGTATAATCTGTGGTACAGTTCCAATCATCCCAAATACAAAACCAGAATCCCTGTCATACTGCAGCAGAGGTGTATACTACAAATCCAGGTAACTGGCTTATCAAGGTAGATTCAGGTTAGTTAGTGACATCAGGTGTAACTTCCCGATTAACCCGTACTACTAAAGGTGAATACATTTTACCCGAGGTATGCTGCAATGGCAATTTACACTGCACCTCTAAACTGCCCTGAGCAGGTTATCTTCATGGTTAACTCGATGTTACCCAACATAAGCACCGCCCATCCGCCCACATTAAGGCACATTTGAAAGACCCAATCGACATTCCTGCACGGATTGTGAGAGGCTCACTCCACAGGGTTAGGGTGTGTAAAGACTGTGTAACTCCTTTAGTTTACCCTGATAATGTTCTCTAATAAAGATAACGATTCTCATCTGAGGGAATTCAATATATTAACCTGTTTTTAGGGCCAGACGTGTCTAATGCCACTCATCAGAGTAATGCCCTCATTTATGAACAGGGTGTCTTGCTTTGCCATATTTTGCCAGTGGATATTTAATGTACTCCAACGATGATGCTGAAGATCTGAGCAATAATACTGTAAGCCATGCAGTTCACAAGGTGGAAGCTCTCACTGAACTGCCTGATGCATTTGTTCTCTGGCATTTAAGCATTCTAAAGATAAAATATGCTTTTTATGCGATATCAATAGATTCACAAACAGTACTTGGTCTATTTTTAATATGCATAGCCTGGACCTATATGCCATATACAGAACACATTGTTTTCCATAGGAATCCAGATTGGTGTGATTGACTATACACATATCCCATTAGAGCCCCTGAGAGAACATGAGGGAGTTATGTGAATAGGAAGTCATTTCACAGCATTCATGTTGAGGTATTTGATCATTAAATTCATACAGGTAGCCCTACAACCTAGATGCTTTATGGATTAGCCTATATCTTAAACCATTAACAGTGAGCAATGGGTCAATTTCAGAGATGTAGCCCATTGTGCAGGCCATAACTGAATATTCTTAGCATTTTTCACATATTTAGATAGACTATTTAACTTGTCCTCTACTTTACATCACAATCATACTACAAATTAAATAAGTCTGTAAGATAAAATAGAGAATATTTTACAAGAACACTGATCTTACAAGTTTACTCTGTCTGCAATGTACTGCCAACAAGCCTCCCTGACTTAGTTGGTCACCACAGTGTGAGATTTAGTCTGTATCTTTGTTTTAAACTCCTCATATCCTGACATTATAAACTTGCATTCTCCCGGGGAAGAATACAGAGCACGAGCCATTGTGAAAAACTCAGCCTGTGTTGTTGAATGCACCCCTTTTTGGGGTATGTGCACAAACTCCAGTAAGTTAACACAAAGTCAACTAACAAACATCATGTAGTACCATTTAACACCACTTTAGGCAATCAGAGTTTGTCAACCCTGACTTTCCTTGATAAACCTGAGTTAAATCTGAGTAGGTTGAACTCCATTCGTAGTATACCCCTCTGGTCCTGTCTCAGTTCTCAAACAGCTGGACCCTTTCAGCCCCTTTACAGGGAGCAGAGACATTAACAAACTGGAAAGAAAAAACACCTCCACCAGGACCACCAACACTCTACCCTTCTACACCTCACAGGTGGAGGTCTCCTTAAGGACTAAACCAGGTGGAAACAGAATCACCACACCCACAGTCACATTGGAGTCATGAGAAAACACTGCCCCTCCCACTCCATACCCCATGTTATCTCATTAACACTATCATTATGGGTCTCCTGTAGGACAATGCCCCTCCCACTCCATACCCCATGTTATCTCATTAACACTATCATTATGGGTCTCCTGTAGGACACAGCCCCTCCCACTCCATACCCCATGTTATCTCATTAACACTATCACTATGGGTCTCCTGTAGGACACTGAACCTCCCACTCCATACCCCATGTTATCTCATTAACACTATAACTATGGGTCTCCTGTGGGACACTGAACCTCCCACTCCATACCCCATGTTATCTCATTAACACTATCACTATGGGTCTCCTGTGGGACACTGCCCCTCCCACTCCATACCCCATGTTATCTCATTAACACTATCACTATGGGTCTCCTGTAGGACACTGCCCCTCCCAAAATGTTTTGTCTACTAAACTCTAACCACGGCTCTCAGAATCTGATCTCTACCACCATTCATACTTAAAGATCCCATTTTCAAAGACTCAATGAAACAGTTTGAAATTGAAAGTAAGAAAACCACAATAAGTAAAAGATAATAGAAGGAAAACACCTTGTGATGACTGACAAAAATCCTTATTATTTGTGTTTCTTTGCAACCATTTTCTTTCCTTTTAGTAGATATTTTCCTTTTTCTTACAAATGCCACATGATTAATCAATCTCCAACTCCCTACTGACTTACTTTGTCCACACTCTAAACCCAAATAAGTTTGCAGAACTTAAAAAAAAATGTAAAGCAACTGATTGCCTTAAAAGATTTAAATGTATTAACTCACAAGACATTTGTTTGTGAAACTTACATATTTGGAGTTACTTTTACATTTACCTTTTAATTAAAATTAAATTGATTGGCAAAATAGGTAAACTGAAATGTTTTCAATTACTGAAACTTGAAATGGTAATTCTTCTCACTTAATACAATTAAGTCAATATAGCTAAGCAATTTAAAGTACAGTAACTGAGTATGTAATGTTAAAAACTCAATGTGTATGTGTCCATCATACATATACTGTAATTTAAAGGAAATTAAATAATTGAAGTAATTTTAATTACTTTTTAATTAACTCAAAACCGAACTCAAAATAAAAAATGACATGGCATGTTCAAAATACTCCAACAGTTACTGTTTATTAAAATTAATACATAAACCCATGCAGTCATTCTCTATTAGATTTCAGGCTTTTTTAGATGGCATGCAGACAGTAAATGCTCTTGCACAGGCCCGGATTGGCTAATCGGGAGCACCGGGTTAATTCCCGGTGGGCCGGTCTGTTTTTTTGGCTTTGAGGGCCGTTGTTGTCATGGCACTGGGTTGAAATATATGGGTTGAATATATTTTACAGCAGCCCCACTCTTTTCATTTATTATTTTACAGCAGCCCCACTCTTTTTATTTATTATTTTACCGCAGCCCCTCTCTTTTTTATTTAATATTTTCTCGCAGAGTGCAGCCTGCAGGTTAATGATGACGTGATTATCTTTTGACTCCCTGGCCCCGCCCCCGACACGGCACCTTGCAAGTTGCTCACATAGACTGTAAAAAAAATGGACGACGCCCTTTCGCTCTTTTCCATTGGTGAAAACTGAAGCCGCCAGTGTCCCGATACGGCGCTGACATCTTGGACTTGCGTCTGCGCAGATAGCGATCTTGGGATCAGTTCTGCGCAGTAGTTATGTGCAGTAGCGAGCAGGAAGTAAAGCCATAAAGCCGCGAAATCAACGGCCCCACCCCTGTGCCCCGCCCTCACTCTCCCTCGCAGAATGCCCATACCATAATCAATCGCAAGTCCAAGTACAGTACAACCTTTGCTTGTTAAACCTAGACGATATGTTATAGCCTAACTTACATCATGTTTAACCTTAATTTAGAATAGGCCTATAAAAATTATTGGTAACTTCTAGCTAACGATCACCTGCTAGCTATTAACATGGCTATTAACGAGGCTGTCAATCACAGCTGTGAATCACGACGTCACACCACCGTTTTTAGAGCATTAAATAACTAACTAAAAACCAACTTATTTTAAAGACAAACTCTTGAATTTACATTAGCGTGATACAAACTACAGTAAATGACAGAAACCAGCTTCGGAAAAAAGATATTTGAAGGGTAATTTAATTGTTTAGTTGGTCTCGCGTCCCATTGAATAACATGTGGAGGCGGGGTTTATGACCTATACTGGGACCACTCACCAGGGGGCGATCGAGATGTTTTGGCTTCACTTTTCAGGGCTTGTGCGGCATGCTTGTTTGCTCACAATAAAAAAGTCAGATAAAAATGGACAGGAAGCGCAAAGGCGGCGCTGAAAAAACAAGAATAAAAAAAAAGAAAGCTTTGGAAACTGATGCGGCCAAATGTCCTAAGCTGAGCACATTTTTCCTAAAAATAACTAATGAAGACGACGAGGCCGGTAAGTAAGCTAACGTTAAGGTGGTTAGGAGCAGTGCAAGATGCTAGCGACCGTGTAAAACAACGTTGTCTGCAAACCACCGTTCATGTAGCAAACGTTTTCTTGTAGCTCTTCAGCAGCAGCCGCCTCAAGGCCCTGACCCAGTAACGTTACCAAGCAGTCATGAGCCCAACAGACAAAGGGAATGGATATCATCACAGCTCAACGTCTGGTTGAGGGGACAGAGGAGGGTCTCAGGAAGTGTGCTAGGGACTTTGAAGGAGTTTGTGAAGTGGACTAATGGAAAGTTGCAAGAGGAGAAAGAATGTGAGCTTGTAGTGCATGCTGCCTTTTCTGAGAGAAGGATCAGAAAAAAGAAAAGAATGCCAGGAGAGCTTCCAGAAGATGAGCAGTTAGCATCAGCTGATACTGACTTTGAGGTAAAAGTACACAATGTCATTGTAGACACAGTAATAGGCAGTATCCAAAGGAGGTTTTCTGCTAATGCAAAACTTTGTTCAGATTTTGCCTGTTTAGACCCTAGAAACTTTGCTCATGTGAGGGAAAATGGACTCCCCAGCTCAGCTCTGGAAGGAATAAGCAAATGTCTGCTTAAGTTTGACGACAGGGCTACAGTCGGCACATTATCTGGTGAACTGTACAGCCTTGCATCTCAGTGGGACAGACTAAAGATGTCCCCTCTGGAGGGTTACATTGTCAGGACAGCTAGTGAAATCCCACAAGGAGGTGATGCGGATCCTTCCGTGGAACAGCAGGATGTCGAACTAGAGAGCAAAACTTGTTCCTCCTGTAAAAACTGTGTCATTTGTGTTCATCTCATTCTCTCTCAGTACAATCTACTAACTGATGCCTACCATGTGATTGGACTCGCCTACAAGTTGCTATTAACACTGTCCATCACACAAGTAGCCTGTGAGAGAAGCTTCTCAACAGTGAAATTCATAAAAAACAGGCTCAGGAGCACTTTAACCCAGAAGAACTTTGAGGCATTCATGCTGATGTGCACTGAGAAAGAAATTCTCATGTCTTTGGACAATGACACTGTGATAGATAAAGTTGCAGAGACCAGTGCTCTGCTTAGGCGTTTATTAATGTTTTAGGGTTGTCCATGTTTCCTTGAAGCTAAACTTATGCAGAGGAAAAAGAGATGAAACAATCATTAGAAAGTTATACTGTGAAAAAAAGTCAGATAACAGTACAATACTTGTTTAATTCTTTAACTAATGTTCTCATATTTGTGAAAAATATTTGAAGTTTTAAAGCAGCTGTTTCCTTGAAAAAGAGATGATACTGTCATTAGTGCAATACATTTTATTTTAATCTTAATTTTTTATTTTGTTTTATATATTTGTTTTTGTTAGAATTTTTTATTCATTTCAATGTTTGGATATTTATGAATACTAATTCTTAAAGAAAATAGATTCTGATACTGTCCTGTTATTTACTGTTCTAATAAATCTTCACTGTGAAGCAAAACTTAGGCTACTGTTTTTGCACTGAATTGGAAATATTTTTCAAAAATACAATGAATTACAAGGCTGTAGAGAACAGTGCGCCTATTGCAGACTTTTATTCTGAGGTTTTAATTACATTATTTTAATATAGTCAGTAGTGAACTAAAGTTGGCCGGTCTAAGGCATGAAACTCCAGGGCTGAAAATGAGTCCCAATCCGGCCCTGAGTTGATAATAGACATACTCAACCCTCAGTCTAGCTGCCAGCGTCCCCACAAACATCCCCACCATGTTCATAGACCCCAGGCCCAGAATAGAATAGAATAGGAGGCAGAGTACAGGAGGAGAGAGGGAGGTGAAGAAAGGAGGAAAGGGTGAGAGCAGAAGAGGAAGGAGAGAGGAGAGCAAGAGGAGGAAAGGAGAGGAAGAGTGGAGAATGAGAAAGGAGAGGTTGAAATTGGGAGAGGAAGAGAAGATGAAGAAGATGGGGTGTGAGGAAGAAGAGAGAGGTAGAGAGTGGAGGAGAGGAAGAGGAATAGATGAAGAACAGGAAGAGAAATGATTGAGTAAGGAGAACAGGAAGATAGGAGAGGTGCAATGTAAGAGAAACGAGAGGATGAGAGGAAGACAGGAGAGGAGGGGAAAGATGAAGAGATGAAGGACAAGGAAGAGAGGCTTTGGTGTTTAATAAACTATTTACTGCTTTCTACCCCCCCCCCCCCCCCCCCCCCACACACACACACACACGTTGTATTTTTAACACAATCTTGAATAATTTGTTTTAAAACACCTTTATTTATTCTGTCAAATCTGGGACATGGTAATTCAATTACAGAAGCAGGAATGTTTGTCAACAATGAAATAAATAAACATTCTGCGGACAGGAATATTTACAAACACCAATGATAAACAATAACAACCAGATGAATGATTTATAAATGAGAAGGTTTTACAGACCAGTGTGGTGATTCATTCTGTTAGTGTCTCTAGTCATATTTACTCACAGATAGAGAGTTATTGTCAGTGTTTTACTTTGTTGTGTCCTACTGAACATGACCATGATTAGAGTGAAACATCATGTTGTGTTTGACACAGGGACCATCTGACACAGAGACACTGAGGAGTCATCATAAACCCCAAACCCTGGATAGAGGGGCTCAGTGAATGTGGTGTTGAATGTATACAGGTGGGTCAATGTGTCAGAGGAGACCCTGTAGAAGGACAGAGTGCCGGCTGGCCAGTCCAGATACACTCCTACTCTGTGGGAGTCTGAGGAGGTGACAGGTAGGTACGTTCTCTTATTATTGTGACAGACAGAGTAATTGAGATCATAACCGAACAGACTCCAGGACTTGGCATTGAGTCCAAGACCACTATCATCACCCCTTCCTCTCCTGTTGATTCCTTTATATGTCACTCCTATATCAGCCCCTACTCCACTCCACTCTACCTCCCAGTAACAGCGTCCAGACAGACCCTCTCTACACAACACCTGTGGCTCATACTCAAATCTCTCTAGGTGATCACGATACAGATGCTCCTCTCTCCTCCATGTCACCTTTCTGTTCTCCTCAGACAGAGAGAGGTTTTTGTTTACTGTGTTTGGGTCCAGTGTGAGATCACAGACATCTGATGGATGAGACCAAGACACAATATTACACATCATCATCACTCATATTATACACACAAATCCATGTGTCATGTTCTGAATATTAAGACACTCAGATAAAACACACACACACAGAATGAAAAAAAAGCATGCACAAACTGAGACACAAAGACAAAAACACACACACACAACTACACACACACACACACACACAAACTGTATATGTTTTCTGTATAATAAATGACTTACATTTCTTCAGGCCTGATTTCAACCTCCACTCTCCACCATGATCCACACTGTGGAAGAAGCAGAGGAGCAGACTGTCATTCAGTGATACACAACCTGTCTTACACACACTCACACACACACACACACACACACACACCTTACATAACTGCAACAAACACACACACACACACACACACACCCATACATACACCACAGACACCCCCGCCCCAACACACACAGCATGAAAAAAATCTAAAATTTTATAAACATAAGTGTTGGGTTGTCTATACCTCACCCCACACACAACCAGACCCTATAAGCCACTGAGCAAACTTTCTGATTTTTTTTTTACATTGTGTACACCCCCAATACACACCACACACAACCCCTCCTCCCACCATACACGACCCCTCCTCCCACCACACACAACCCCTCCACCCATCACACACCACACACAACCCCTCCTCCTATCACACACCACACACAACCCCTCCTCCCATCACACACAACCCCTCCTCCCATCACACACCACACACAACCCCTCCTCCCATCACACACCACACACAACCCCTCCTCCCATCACACATCACACACAACCCCTCCTCCCATCAGACACAACCCCTCCTCCCATGACACACCACACACAACCCCTCCTCCTGTCACACACCACACACAACCCCTCCTCCCATCACACACCACACACAACCCCTCCTCCCATCACACACCACACACAACCCCTCCTCCCATCACACACCACACACAACCCCTCCTCCCACCACACACAACCCCTCCACCCATCACACACCACACACAACCCCTCCTCCTATCACACACCACACACAACCCCTCCTCCCATCACACACAACCCCTCCTCCCATCACACACCACACACAACCCCTCCTCCCATCACACATCACACACAACCCCTCCTCCCATCAGACACAACCCCTCCTCCCATGACACACCACACACAACCCCTCCTCCTGTCACACACCACACACAACCCCTCCTCCCATCACACACCACACACAACCCCTCCTCCCATCACACACCACACACAACCCCTCCTCCCATCACACACCACACACAACCCCTCCTCCCATCACACACCACACACAACCCCTCCTCCCATCACACACCACACACAACCCCTCCTCCCATCACACATCACACACAACCCCTCCTCCCATTACACACAACCCCTCCTCCCATCACACACCACACACAACCCCTCCACCCATCACACACCACACACAACCCCTCCTCCCATCACACACCACACACAACCCCTCCTCCCATCACACACCACACACAACCCCTCCTCCCATCACACACCACACACAACCCCTCCTCCCATCACACACCACACACAACCCCTCCTCCCATCACACACCACACACAACCCATCCTCCCATCACACACAACAGCTCCTCCCATCACACACAACCCCTCCTCCCATCACACACCACAAAAACTAGACTTCGACCGATTAATGGCCTGGAATATTAATTAGGGCCGATTTTAGGTTTTCAAATTAATCTGTAATCAGTGTTGTTGTACGTTCAATTATGGCTGATGTTTTCTCGTGGGTAATCGCGTCCATGAGGAGACTGAGTGTCAGTCTGACCACCTGTCACACATTACAGCATCAAAAGGACCTTGTAAGTTGCTAACTAGTATGAAACCTATCTTTCAGAAAACAATCAATCATGACATAATCACTAGTAAGCTACACATAGTTGATATTATTCAATAAATGAGCATATTATATGCACTGCACTGCATATTATACCAGAGCCTACATCAACTGCCCCAAACAGGTAGTTGTTGGGTAGGCAGGGTTGAGTAGGTTACTTTTTAAATGTAATCCGTTACAGTTACAAGTTACCTGTCCACACGTGCAATCAGTAATGTAACTGAAACTTAGTAACATAATCTGATTAAGATTACTTTCATATTAAGAGGCACTAGAAAAAAATAGGAATAGAACCAACTGAACATCTTTAGTGGGATCAATCAATGTTAAAGTTTACACAGCTGGCCGAAAACAGAATCAGCATTTTACCTTATGGGTTTTGTACAGTGCCTGTGGAAAGTAATCTTTTACATTTGATTTTTTCATGCTGTCCATATTCCCATTTCAAAATTGTCTGGAATTGCTGCTAGTCTCTATAGTTATGTAAATTTTTGTATTTATATATTTCTTAATGCCTACTGCGTAGACAAGAGCCATAGTTCAGAATGACGCTATGTTATTTGATACATTTGATTAATAAAAGACTTTGTTAACATGGGTCTCTAACATTTCAGTCTCAAACATTCAGTGAAGAAGAGTTGTTTTGGAAATTCTGAAACCTGACGCATTCTTACTGTTTAAAGGACTGAGTCTCATTGTTTGGATGTGAGAATGAATGAGTAACTAGTTAAAGATGCCGAGAGGGATCTGGTGTTTGTCCTAGGGGGGCATCCTCTACCGGTACCAGCGGATTTGAGGGTTACTCGTAAATCATTAAATCTGTATAACCCTTTAGTGTCTCTGTTGACTATCCAGACATTGTGTCTCCTCAGGAGTTGAGATGGATAAGGTGGGGGAACAGCCCGCCCTTTTGGGTAAATGTGACACAAGACTGATGGGCAACAACTTACCACATCCCTTTTCTTTGTAATAAATACGGATTGCGCATGTTTGGAGTTAGAGACTCCTCGGACGATTATGTTTGTAAGCGGTTGACGCGTCTTTCTCTTATTTGCAAATAATTAATAAACTGTTAATTGTGCCAAAATAACTTCATCTCGGTACTTCCTTATTTAAAGAGTTTTGATTGATGGAATTACCATCACAGAGTATTACCTGAACAGCTCTCTCTTAGCTAATCAGATGTTTCCCTCCACACAGTGAGGAACACTGAAATAACCGACACAAAATGAACACCACAATGAACTAACTACCACCCGACCAAAGAAACTACCACCCGACCAAACAAACTACCACCCGACCAAACTAACTACCACCACACTGAACAAACTACCACCACACTGAACAAACTACCACCACACTGAACAAACTACCACCACACTGAACTAACTACCACCACACTGAACTAACTACCACCACACTGAACTAACTACCACCACACTGAACTAACAACCACCACACTGAACTAACAACCACCACACTGAACTAACAACCACCACACTGAACTAACTACCACCACACTGAACTAACTACCACCACACTGAACTAACTACCACCACACTGCATTTGCATTTTCCTCCCATTCACAGTTACCCAGCTTGATATCACATCAGTGTACTTTGATTTTGAAACTGTGTTCATGCTACACAAAAGTACAGGTAGACAGGTCTGTATTTGACACATTACATAATGCAAAACAACATGACAACTTAATACCACATTACTGATTCAGAAAATATCTACAGGATATACTTGAGTTTCTCCAGTCTCCAGTGTGGATCCTCCAGTCCAGCAGAGAGCTGTCTGACTCCCAAGTCTCCTGGGTGATTGTAGCTCAAATCCAGTTCTTTCAGGTGTGAGAGATTTGACTTCAGAGCTGAGACCGGAGAATCACAGCCTTCCTCTGTGACCAGACAGCCTGACAACCTGCAGTGTTGATCATGATTTCATAAACACCAGCAGCAGGTGAAAAGAGAAAACATCAGTAGTATATTTCTTAAAAATAACATAATACTGACCTCAGTATTTCCAGTTTACAATGTGGATTTCCCAGTCCAGAAGAGAGACACTTCACTCCTGAATTCCCGAGGTCATTGTTACTCAGGTCAAGCTCTCTTAGGTGACAGGAGTTTGACGTCAGAGCTGAGGCCAGCCAATCACAGCCTTCCTTTGTGACTCCACAGAATGACAGCCTGTGGACAGGTAATCATAACTTTACTAACACCAACAGGAGGTAAATAGAGAAAATGGATGCAGTATATGACTAACAAATAGTACATTACTGACCTCAGTGTCTCCAGTTTAATACACATTTTCAAATAAATCACTATGAGTCATCGTCACCCCAAATGAACCAGACAGACCAAGCTTGGGGTTCTGGACTTGTGTGACAAATACAAACTACTAGCCTCCTCACCTCAGAGTCTCCAGTCTACATTGTGGATCATCCAACATAGCAGAGAGCAGCTTCACTCCTGAATCCTTAAGGACATTGTTACTAAGATCCAGCTCTTTCAGATGTGAGGGGTTTGACTTCAGAGCTGAGACCAGAGAACCACCACCTTTCTCAGTGATTCCACAACCTGACAGTCTGGAAAAAGATTATTATACTGTTTAGAATAACTTTAGAATGGTGTTTATGGATTACATCATTGTAACACTGGTGCACACTTTCAAAACTGACATTGCCAATAAACAACACTAGAATGAAAGTATATATATCGAAAAATAATTTACTTCAGGTCCTATGCAGAAAATAATTAATATAAATATATAAAAATATATAAAATATAATATAAAAATTAAAATAAATATATGATAGATGTCAGAAGGGTGTGTGTGTGTGTGTGTGTGTGTGTGCTTGTGTGTGAGGAGGGGAGTAGCATGAATGATAAAAACTGTAAAAGAGGGGTGAATCTATGGACCAAAGAGGGTTCAAATGAAGATTAGTTTAAATGGTTGATAAACCTGGAAAGTAGGTCTGGAAAATAAATTATTTTTATAGTAAAATCTGTTCAGTTTCAGACATTGATTAGTTGTTTGTATTGCCTATTAGCTTACATTATGTTTGGAAACTCTGAATGTAAGATCCAGTCAGACACCACTGCACAAACTTCACACAAACTTCACACGAACTTCACATAAACTTCACACAAACTTCACACAAACTTCACACAAACTTCACACACACACACACACACACACCCTCTCCTGAACGTTACTCACACCCCAGATTCAGTTCTCCTTCAGTTCACCACTCTTTAGGAGGTATTGTTTTCCTTACATACTAAGCCTGTTGTTTGAAATCATTATCATCCTAGTCTATCTGTGTGCCATGTTTTGCTAATAGTTTTTCCCAACCAGTCTCTACCTAATCCTTGTCTGTATTTTTACCCGTGACCTTTGACCAATCTGTCTGTCTCCTGGATTACCCCACTTGCCTGCCGTCTTGTACCTTTGCCTTGACCTGAACACCCTGAGTTCTCTACCTTGGCTGTTTGAAGTGTTTACTATTTGTGCCTGATCCCTGTACCTTTGGAATAAACTGTGTCCTCTGAGCCTTGAACCACAACAACATGACTTGTCAGTAATATTTGTTACACTGAACAATACAATCTCACACATTACCTAAAACATTTCTGATCCTACAGGCAGCCAGTGAGCTACACCAGTAACCCAATACACAGGTGAAATAATAATCTAAAGTCCTGAGTATTTCAAATAAAGAAATTATTAAACCATTTGTCATAATATGGGCTCTGAAATGTCTTTCTCCGTGGACACATCCACTATTTAACACCTGTTGATACACTATCACTTGCATTTATGTAATAGTGATTCACTCACAGCTGTATGGAAAGGCAGACCTTGTCTGACTACCTCAGACTGTGGACCGATGGTCCAAAAAAGAAGAACTAGCTGATGGATTCAGACCATGTTATCCCCCAAAAAACATATTGTTAGATAACCCAGATGTAGTAGACTTTCGTTGATGGTTGAGTTTGGACACAGTATATTATCACAACAAATGTATATGGCAATACAGTTTACAATCTAGTCTGTGAAAAAGAACAGACAAGAATAACATTGGAACAGACATTAAACATAAAACGTACAGACTAGACTGTTAACTACATTACCTTATATATTTCAATGATGGCTTATATGGAAAATCGGAGTTAGCGCTGCTAGCACAATATCCTGCTGCTAGAAGAACGGTAATGAAGCCTCGAATGGCCATAACTATTTATAATGTTAATTATCACCATGTCATATTAAAAATAAAAATGAACTACTATTACTCACTTCAGAGTCTCCAATCTACATTGTGGATCCTCCATCAAAGAAGAGAGCTGAATCACTCCTGAATCTTGTGGCAGATTGTAGCTCAGATCCAGTTCTTTCAGATGTGAGGGGTTTGACTTCAGAGCTGAGACCAGAGAAGCACAGTCTTCCACAGTGATTCCACAACTAGACAGTCTGGAAAGAGATTATCATCATATCACAAATGAACAAGAGTTCTGAATAACATTAGAAAAGCATCTATATATTACATCAATGTCATGTCAACTTTACTTAAGGGCATATTCTTAAAACAGACATTGCCAGCACAAGGAACTAGAATGTTACTTCCAGTATAGAAAATTATCAACGTTGTCATTCAAAAAATATAATGTAGATGTAAGAAGAGTAAATCTGTGTGTGTGTCTGTTTGTGTAAAGAATGGTGTAGCAGGAATGATAATGAACTGAAATAATCAGGGTGGATCTGAATATTAGTTAGAATGGTTTATAAACTTGGGGCCATATTCACAAAATATTTGATCCCACCACTGGGAGAACTCCTAAACAGCAGTAAAAGTTTATAGCTAAGAGTTTCCTCTTAAAACCTATACACAAAGCTGCTAAGACTTTTATTAAGGAATGGGGAGAAATCTTAAGCTAAGAGAAAGGGCGGGGTTGACCCTGTTCCTATGGATGATGTCATGTTCCACTAACAAGCCTACTTAATACTCCCACTGTGATTGGCTGATAGGGAAGGGGTCTCTGTCAGTTAATTCATCAAGGCAATACTGTAGAAAGATGTGTCATGTTGCCATATTGAAATTAAAATGTAGGCAAGGTCTCACTGATTAAACATGAAACCAAGAATGATATACTGACTAGTCAAGACATGTTCTGCAAATTGTCAGCCACTTTCATGTCTGACGGCTCGTGAACAAATGCTCATTCATCTTTTGATGGTGCAATAATTTGTGCAATTATATGCTCCATCTATAGCACCAACTACACCAGGTGGTCAAATTATGACCATGAAGTCAGCTAAGTTTTATTGTTGTTTGGCGAACATCTAGATGAAACTGAATGATTTGTAAGACGATGTTGGTTCTGGGGAGGGCATTTATTGTTCAATGTACTATTCTACTGACAGATGACTGAGATATACGTCGTTTGTCTGTGCTGCATAGCTGCATTATCCCTGCTGCCAAATTATTTTGTCACAACCTACATCTCTGGTGTTATTGGGTTGGTTCTGTTTGTTGGTGAAGTTAGTGCATCCCTGACTGGCTCTAATATGATCATAATACCCTCTTGTTTAAGGCAATACCCTTTTAAAAAGCTCAGTATCATTGAATGTTTCTAACATGTTGTCCTGATTACGAGGCAGATTGCTGGCAGCAGCCCTTTAAGGATTGTTTGTGATTTGGTCTTAGGAGTCCTCTTGCCTAGCCTTAACTTTTCACAGAGCTGGTTTTAGCGTTAAAATACTCATAGGCCAAAAATGTAGGAGTCCTAAAATTAGGACTGACACTAGTTAGCAAGTTAGTATTTACATTGAGGCTTAAAATAATTTCTGAATGTGGCCCCTGATGTATACAAAGTTAACGGCTGTGTTAAATTAGATTTCCAGGCTTAGGGGTTAGGTTTTGTAGTAAAAAAGGTATACTCTCAGAATTCTGATTACTTTTCGTTTTAGTAGTTAGATTTAGTGTTTAGTGTTAGATTCTAGAGCAAAGATTTTTTAAGGCACAAAGCCTAGTGTTAGCATACTGAGTTTTAGTGGTGGAGTTAGTATAAGGGTAAGGTTAGGAATAGGTTTAGGATTAGAGAATATAGGGAACATGGATTTCTGAGTTTCCAGTCACTATATGGACATAAAAACAAGATTGCGTGTGTTTTACTGTAAATCCCACTGGGTAAGAGCATTTCCTAGATAAAAACATATGTAAAGAAATATGTGCATTTGAAGTTAATTAAAATTAGAATTAAATACATGAATGTGTTATTAAATGTGTCATTAATTAATTAAAATACCAATTGATTTTATGTAAAATACATATATAATTATTTCACTATTTACTTTTACATTTCATGGTCCTGCGTTGCAGGGCTTCATAAATTACTTAAAACTGTCAAACTGACCCATCAAAAGTTGGTAGGCGGAACCTAACGCCTGATTGGTTACACTAGGCATCAAGCCAAGACAAATAAATTCCAGATAATGGATTGATGCAGAGCTACTGAACACATTCCAATACAATGGGTGGCGCTATTTACCTCTACGTTGGTTTAGATACTCTGTTAAACAGAACTTTCATTGCAACGGCTAAAAATCAAAGAGAAGACTCTGTCCTGCTAGCCTCAATGTTGAGACGCCGTGCGAGGTGCAGGACAAAATGTCTAAAATTTGCCCGGAGCTGCTGAGAGAAGCAGCAAATTTGATTGAGGATGCTCTGAGCAGGGCTCCGGCGGCCCCGGCGCCTCAGTCACAGCAGACACCTGCCCCTCAATCACGTACGACTGTCCAAGGTAAGCTAAGTATTTTCATGTTAGCCAGGTGTGCTACTAATTAATGATTTGTGGGCTCACCACCCACAGGAGGGACCATAAGGGGCCGGTGCGTAAAGGAATCGGGCGGCAGTCGAAGGCGGGGGCCTAGACAACCCGATCCCTGGACATCGTGCGTGAGGTTGAGAGGTTCCGACTAGAGGTAGTCAGGATCACCTCTACGCACGGCTTGGGCTCTGGAACCACACTCCTTGAGAGAGGATGGACTCTTCACCACTCTGGAGTTGCCCATGGTGAGAGGCGGCGGGCTGGTGTGGGTTTGCTTATAGCTCCCCAGCTCTGCCGTTATGTGTTGGAGTTTACCCCGGTGAACGAGAGGGTCGTTTCCCTGCGCCTACGGGTCGGGGATAGGTCTCTCACTGTTGTTTGTGCCTACGGGCCGAACGGCAGTGCAGAGTACCCGACCTTCTTGGAGTCTCTGGGAGGGGTGCTGGAAAGTGCTCCGACTGGGGACTCTATCGTTCTACTGGGGGACTTCAACGCCCACGTGGGCAATGACAGTGACACCTGGAGGGGCGTGATTGGGAGGAACGGCCCCCCTGATCTGAACCCGAGTGGTGTTCAGTTATTGGACTTCTGTGCTAATCACAGTTTGTCCATAACGAACACCATGTTCAAGCATAAGGGTGTCCGTGGCACCAGGACACCCTAGGCCGTAGGTCGATGATCGACTTTGTTGTCGTTTCATCTGACCTGCGGCCGTATGTCTTGGACACTCGTGTGAAGAGAGGGGCGGAGCTGTCAACTGATCCATAACTGAGCTCTGGCTCAGTCTCTTCCAAAATCCCATGTTTGCAAATGTATGAAACATGTCAAATATACCTCTGTTCACACGCCGTCCCCACAAATCCAGTTTGGCTTTAAATGCAGCTACTTTATCTGCCAACTTGAAGACAGTTGTCATTTTCCCCTGAAGTGACCGATTGAGTTCATTGAGCAGGTTGGATATGTCGCACAAGTAAGCAAGTTTTGCGACCCATTCCTCGTCACTGAAATGTGCTGCCAGCTGTGACTTTTTTCTGAGAGAAATCTCTGCAGCGGCTCTCGTAATTCAAACACTCTGGCCAGCGATTTCCCTCGGTATAACCATCTTATTTCTGTGTATAAGACAAGGTTTCTGTGCTCCGCGTCCATCTCCTCACATAGCTGCTTGAACAGGCGCAAATTAAGGGCAAGTGCTTTTATGTGGTTAATAACTTTAACGTCATCATTCAATACGCTGTTGAGTTCCGGTGGTATTTTACGGCTAGCCAGCATTTTCTTGTGAATGACACAATGCGTAGACTCACATTCAGGTGCAACCTCCTTAATCCGAGTAGTTAAACCAGACAGCTGTCCGGTTATGGCAGCAGCTCCGTCTGTGCATATGTCGACAGAAAAAGGACCATTTCAGTTTTCCTGATGTTTCCTGAGTTTTCCAATATCTGTAGACTCGTCAACCTGGAGTGCGTACCACAGTGATGTAATAATCCTCTCCAACAATTCTGTCTCAATGTCCTCGTCCTCTGCTATTTCCTCAATGCGCGGAGTGACGGTGCTAGCCGAAAGAGGCACCTGTGCTATCTTTTTAACCGCAGCCTCTCCTAGACGTTCACAGCAAATGTCTTTAGTGGCGGGCAGGATCAATTCTTCACTAATAAAGAATGGCTTCTTAGCCTTAGCAATACGATTAGCCACCAAGTACGATGTGGTGGCCCTCAGTAATTGCTTCTGTCCTTCTTGTTCATGCTTTTTTCTTTCAAAATACTTTGAAGGCTTGTCTTTTAATGCAGGGTGCTTGGTCTCCAAGTGGCGAAGCAGTTTTGAAGACTTCATTGCCTCATTAGAGAACAGGTCACTGCATATTATGCAGAGCAGGCTTGGTGCTCGGGAATCACCTGTTGTGATAAATCCATATTTTAAGTAGGACCCCTGGTATTGTCTGTTTAATGCAGCTTTCTTTTTCTTGGAAGTCATAGGCCCTTCTTCTGTCTCCTCACTGGGTCTTTACCCTTTCGCTAAGAAACGTTCATAAGACGTTTGTTTTTTACTCATTTTGCTAGCTTGTGGTTTTAATTTTAGGGGCAACGTATCACTTGACCGAGACAAGCATCAAGAGTGAGTCATAGACGGATGTATCAGAGGGAATCCGGTCATTTTTCAAAATAAAACGTTGTTCAGACTCAGATAATAAATAAAACGGAAATAATGTAAGTTATTTATTCTTTCTCTGCGACCCGGTACCAAATGACCCACAGACCGGTACCGGTCCGCGGCTCGGGGGTTGGGGACCGCTGTGGTACAACAATAATGAGAAATGGTAATCAAAGCTACAAGTTCCAGGTTGGGGATACTGTGAGACTCTCAAAGCTGGGAGGTGCGTTTACAAAAGGCTTTGAAAAAGGGTACACCGATTAATATTTTACAATTACAGAATGCATTCCTCGGGTACCTCCTGTATATAGAATAAAAGAATACAATGGATATGTGATAGTTGGGACCTTTGAAAAGGAATTACTGAAAATAATCGTGGCTAAGGATAGAACTTTTAAAGTGGATGCAGTTTTGGATGAGAAAGTACAGAAAGGGAAGAAAATGTATCTTGTGAAATGGCTTGGTTGGCCTGAGAAATTCAACAGCTGGATATCATCGGAACAAGTGCTTGACCTAGAAACTGGATAAAACTCCAGGATATTCAGGATCACGTCATTTACATTGACTGCGATCAGCATGGGTGACGGTGGTTTCTACATAACGCTGCCCAGTATAGATTTGAAAGGCTATTGTATGAGGGGCCGTATAAGACATTATTCATTCTGGTACTCTCACATACATACATTCTCCTTTCACATACATATATTTTCACTCTCACATACATACACTCTCCTTTCACATACATATATTTTCACTCTCACACATACATACATTCTCCTTTCACATACATATATTTTCACTCTCATATACATACATTCTCCTTTCACATGCATATATTTTCACTCTCAAACATACATACATTTTCCTTTAACATACATATATTTTCACTCTAACATACATACCATTTTTCTCTCATAAAAATATATTTTTTACTCACACATTCATACATTTTACTCTTATATTTCTATATTTTAACTCACACACAAATATATTTTTCTCTAATATTTCTATATTTAACATACATATTCATAAATTTTTTATCTCATGCGCATGCAGTCACAATTTTAAATAATATATGTATATAAGCAGAAAATGTATGCATGTATAAAGAAAATATATGTATGTGAGAGAAGAATGTATGTGTGTGTGAGAGAGAAAGTTTAGTGGAAACGGAAGGAGTATAGTTGAAACGGAAGGCAGAACATTTCTCGCGCTGTGATTGGCTGAGAAACTCGAGCAGGGTCAAGTTCAGGTCGCAATCAGCATGGACGGAGATGAGACGATCGCTTTGCAGCAAGCCATTGGAGATTTAAAAACTATTTAAACATCCTCTGATACTATTTCTTCCATTAAGCAGCAAAGGACATGCTCATCTGCACCTAATGTTGTTCACAGCACGGCAGAAAGTGAAATTAGACAACTTTTTAGATCAGGGGGCAACTCACAAGTCAGTGCTACAGGCCGATCAGCTTACGCTACACAAGACCAAACCGGAGGATCACAGCAGTCTTTGCGATATCAAACGCAGCAGCACTTTGGCAATTGGGGCTCTCGTCCAAGGAAAAGGTAAGGATAAATAAGCTCTATTTTTGTGTTTTTTTTGTGGTAAATCAGCTCTATAAGTGATTTGATTGTATATTGGTAAGTGAACGCGCTTTTTTCCCCACCTGTCTAGCCTTAACCTCCCGCAATATGCTCTGTGCACAAGCGTATGGACAAACTTCTGCTTTAGCCATAAGTCGGCTTATCAGTTTCCGGTTTACTTCAGGCGATCACCCGCGTCACCCAAAATTTCAGTTTTTAGTAGATGTCTCCAATACCTGCCTAAAATAAGCATTAGTGATGTCCATCGAATTGTTGATGCCTGGTCCCCTGCTCCAACAAGCAAGCGGAACAAGGGATTCAAACTCTACATATCGAGTTATCTGCACAACTACGAGGGTAGGTAGTTTACTGTGGTGTGCCGGCCGGCTATCGGCTAAGCTAGTTAGCGACTTGTTCCTTTTTAGTGTAGTATTAGGCAGGACAATAGAACGCATAAAAATTCTCCCTAGCCTCAAAAACGGCAAAAGAACGCTGGCTGAGCTGGAAAGCTAGCGCGTCCCCATAGCAAGTGAATTGAACCTGAATGAAGCTTAAAATTCCATAGCCTCAGAAAAGCACCAAAACAGGTCCCTTCTTTTATTTTACTACTGTTACCTCATATCACAACGAAACTGAAAAATAACAACTGGCATAGGAAGTAAACATTTGGTCCTATATGGTATTAATTGCGCTTAAACCTGCTTTACGTGGAAGTATATAAAAAAGTGCCTTTTCTGACTCTTTCTAGTCTGGCGTTTGAAGTCATTGAATGGCGCAAGCCATATTTTTTTCAAAAGAGGACATTCTCCTGATTAAAATGATGCCCCACTTGTACCTTGAATCTTAAATGAGTCACGTACATTATATTTCTTATTTTTTCCGTACAACAGCATCACTCATCTTGTTCTGAGTTTAGGTGTTTACTAATGCAGAGTTACTAAGACAACTATACACTCACCTAAAGGATTATTAGGAACACCATACTAATACTGTGTTTGACCCCCTTTCGCCTTCAGAACTGCCTTAATTCTACGTGGCATTGATTCAACAAGGTACTCAAAGCATTCTTTAGAAATGTTGGCCCATATTGATAGTGGATGGAGATTTGTGGGATGCACATCCAGGGCACAAGGCTCCCGTTCCACCACATCCCAAAGATGCTCTATTGGGTTGAGATCTGGTGACTGTGGGGGCCATTTCAGTACAGTGAACTCATTGTCATGTTCAAGAAACCAATTTGAAATGATTTGAGCTTTGTGACATGGTGCATTATCCTGCTGGAAGTAGCCATCAGAGGATGGGTACATGGTGGTCATAAAGGGATGGACATGAGTGGTACCCGGTGAGCCCATCCGCCTCAAGGTTGTGCGTGTTGTGGCTTCACAAATGCTTTGCTGCATACCTCGGTTGTAACGAGTGGTTATTTCAGTCAAAGTGGCTCTATCAGCTTGAATCAGTCGGCCAATTCTCCTCTGACCTCTAGCATCAACAAGGCATTTTCGCCCACAGGACTGCCGCATACTGGATGTTTTTCCCTTTTCACACCATTCTTTGTAAACCCTAGAAATGGTTGTGCGTGAAAATCCCAGTAACTGAGCAGATTGTGAAATACTCAGACCGGCCCGTCTGGCACCAACAACCATGCCACGCTCAAAATTGCTTAAATCACCTTTCTTTCCCATTCTGACATTCAGTTTGGAGTTCAGGAGATTGTCTTGACCAGGACCACACCCCTAAATGCATTGAAGCAACTGCCATGTGATTGGTTGATTAGATAATTGCATTAATGAGAAATTGAACAGGTGTTCCTAATAATCCTTTAGGTGAGTGTATATTTACTGTTTGCATTAAGAGCTGTTCCCTATGGCTATATCTATACATTTTGATATTTAAAAAAATAAATAAAAGTTTACTAATGCGGATGAGGACAGGAAGTAAACCGGAAACTGCAATGCCGACTTCTAGACAAAAGCGGACGTTCGTTACTACGCTGGTGCACAGAGCCTATTGGGTCCAATCTCACGCCTTCACTGCACTGACATATTGTAAGGCTTCAATCATGCTCTTTGCATGTTAAGTTTTGTCCTGGCTTCCACAGATGTAAATATATCAATTACGTTACTGTAATGAAGAGAAGGAAGAACAGCCATTGAAGTTAGTTTTAGGTTGGATATTATATATTGGATATGTTTTTCTTAAGATTTAATTTCAGTTTAGTAACTATAAACATTTTGTGGAACTATACAAATATGTTTACAATGTTCAATCTAAGACCAGAAATTGACTAAATTGGCTTCTTTGATGGAGTAACATAGTTTATAATTGGGAGGGGATACTGATACTTTGGGAGATGTCACTCTAATAGATGGATGGTAACTCTCGGAAATATAAAGACAAATATTGATTTTTCCCAGGTACTGGATGATAATCCTTTCAAGGATGATAGCAGCGATGACAACAATTTGAGTTCAACTCACCAACTGCGGTCCCGATCTCTAACGTAACAGGAACTCACTCTCAAACATATTTCTTTGTTCATGGCTATGGAATTTTTTTGTTCATGAGAGGCTGTATGGAGAACTTCGTGATCATGTACAAACTTTATCTGGATTAATGTCCATCTCAAGATTTGTTGAACCTTCAAGAAATAGAGAAACAATAAATACATTGGAGTCTTTACATGGATATCTTATTTTTTTGGTGAGTGCTCATGAAAGCAGGCAAAGAACCAGGTATGAGAACAGGTATGAGAACAGGTATGAGAACAGGTATGAGAACAGGTATGAGAACAGGTATGAGAACAGGTATGAGAACAGGTATGAGAACAGGTATGAGAACAGGTATGAGAACAGGTATGAGAACAGGTATGAGAACAGGTATGAGAACAGGTATGAGAACAGGTATGAGAACAGGTATGAGAACAGGTATGAGAACAGGTATGCCCTTTTGCCTCCACCTGTGATGACTGGGCTTCAAGGAAGGCCTCAATAGAGCATTTCACAAGATCAAATCTCTCATCTAGTATCCCTTGGAATGAACTGCCAAAGCATTGCAACATGCTTAGGAGTAAGCTGTCGGACTCTCTGCAGGCATAGACAGCTGCTTGGTGTTCAGCCACTGACATAGGCAACACTGTCAAATGACCACCTAAACAGAGTTGTCGCTGAAATTCTTCAGTCAACCACAAATGCAGGTGAACGATATGTTCAGGGGAGCTTGAGGTCATGTGGGTTACGCATTCAAAGGTGGCGTGTTAGACAGAGTCTGCAAGAAATTGATCCCATTGGGCGATCCCTCAGAAGACGCCATGCAATACACAGACGAATATACAGTGTTCCAACTCCCAATGAATTATGGTGAGTAATGTGACAACTGCGCCCTCTGCTGCTTCACCTCCCCCTGCAGCAGACATGCTCCAGCGTTCGACGTCACCGGCCTTCTGACACCACCGTCCATCTCATCATGCATTTTACCTGTGTCTTGTTTAGCGCACCTGGTTCTCATCCTCATCATTCCCCCCAGTATATATGTTCCCTCTGCTCCCCCTGTCTTTGTGTGTTATTGTCTCAATGTTACAAAGAGCAGTGTTGCGCTTCGCATATATATCACTCTATTATTAAAAGATACAACAAAAGTATTACGCCGTTCTCCTGCTCCTCCTTGTTCCGCCCCGAAGACGTGACAAGTAAATTCCCAACAGAAAAACAAAATGTAAATCAACAAGCAAAAAGTTAGTCACCCAGAATTTTGATATTTTTTCCATGTTTCTGGGATATTCTAATAACCCCTCTGAGGAAAATATACTCACAACATATCTTAAAAACTTTATGTTGCACCTCCAAAGCTATATTTAGTATATATGTTTTTTAAATCCAGGACCAAATATTAGGTGTGACTTTATGAAAACCTCTACACATAATACCAATTTGGTTAACTGGCAGACAAAAATAATTAATAAATGAAACTCTTTGTTTAGGTCAGATTTTAATTTTTTATTTTTTTATATTGTTTTAATTTGATCAATGTAAAACATTCAGCAAAAGTAATTCATACAATTTTATTCATTCTATGTGGTGTGATGTCTTTTGTCTGAAATCTCAATCTGTGATAAAGTTTTAGGGGTGTTTTATTAGAAATTTCAACCCAACCCACTGAAAAGTAAGCAATTGATCAAATATATCTCCAATGGCTAGACTTCAAAAACTCATAACTAAGAATTTGGAGTAAGAATATTGGGAGGTCCTATGAATTTCAGATTCTTCATTTGACATTCTGTGGAATGACTCCTGCTAAATTGACTAAGCATCCAAAAAGCAAAACAAAATGTTAACATTTTTAACAATTGTTGATGCACGATTTACAATTGATTTTTCCCCCTTTTCCTAATTTTCTTAGGCACATCCATGGAAACCACAAACTTGTGAGATGGAGGATGGTGTTCCATGGCTGTGTAGATGGTTTTAGTCGAGCCATCATTTACCTTGCATGTCTAGACAACAACAGAGCCTCTAGTGTTTTGTCACTTTTCATTACTGGTGTTCAGAACTTTGGATTACCATCCAGGGTGAGATGTGACAATGGAATAGAAAACACTGGTGTTGCCCGTTTAATGATTTACAGAAGAGGGTTAAACAGACACAGTGTTATCACTGGCAGATCAGTCTATAATCAAAGAGAGATTATGGGCAGAGCTAAATCGAGTGGTGTCATTTCATTTTGTTAATATTTTAAACTTTATGGAACAGAATAACGTATTGGATTCACTTAATGAAATCCATTTATTTTGTCTTCATTATATTTATTTACCACAAATTCAAAGGGCTGCAACTGACTTTTTCAGAACCAGTGGAACAACCATGGTCTCTCAACACAAGGGGGTCAAACTCCAATTCAGCTGTGGCAAAGGGGCATAGTCAATAATGTTGGAATGCATAACCCTTGTATGAATGGTGTTTATGACATACACAGTGACTTTGCTATTGATGACAGACCACTTTCACAGTTACAAACAATGATGTTGTTGTTCCATCAATGAACATTACCATCAGTGACACACCAATGGAGACACTTCAGCAGACCTTTGATCCATTTGAAGATGATGGAAACCATGGTATAGATTTATTTTGCAACCAATGTGCATTTTCTTGAGAGGCATTCCTAATATTGTAACCATAATGCAGTCTTAAAAAAGAAACCGAACCCGTCCAGGAGCTATACTGCATAACTTGACAAAGACTAAGTTTATGTTAACATAAATAGTAGAAGCACACAGGATATTTATTTGCTATAGTTGTGTAATATAAAGCAAAACTGCCTTTCACTGCCTATGTGACAGAACAATACTTTACTTAAAGATAGAGATAGTTATAAGGTCATGAAATCATTGTATCGTTTATTTATTTTCAACAAAAAAAAATACAAAAAAGGTGAAACCTGAAATACTGTGAAAACCAGTGTTTTTTCATGCTTTTGGATCTAGAGATCTCAATAAATTGAATTAAAATCTGACTTGTTTTAACATGTCCTTTGTTGAACAGGATAAAAAAATCAAACAACAAAAATTGGGAATCTGCAGAAATGGACATCAAGAGAAACAAAGCAGCACACGACAGAGCAGAAGATATTTTTTTGCAATGCACATTCAGCAACAAAATACCAAATAAATAACTAGTTAATAAGAATTGTGTAAAATGTTATTAGTCAAAGAACAGGAGCAACAAGAGTCAAGTATAGGGCATCACTAACAAATTTGTCACTAATAAGAGGCCAGATTACAATCTGTCAACATAATGCCAGTGTGTAGATCAGTTTTTGAAATATTTACAATATTTACAATATTTGATGGTATTAGGCAATATGTCAGGTCATTCAATGTGTTACCTAAAGGATTCTTGTACACTTATCCAGTTATCTAAACAGTAAGATTTGGTTAACTCTTGAAGCTCAAAAATACTTGCCGCAACAACGTGTTTGTTTTAATGGTCCACGCAAATAAATGTAGGAGTCATTTAAAGCAATCAAGCACAGATGATTAAAGCAAACACTTGAAATTAAAATACCAATTAAATGCATCTATGAATTATCACTGAAAACCAGCAGTTTCAAGATTACTGAAAACAAAGCCAAATTCAACATTTTAAGCTTTCTCCACAATAGGTTTCCTTCATTGAACTCTGACAATCTGAACTGTATTTAATATGAAATGGTAAGCACCTTCTTTAAAAAATGATGGAACAAATGTGTATTTTGCACACAAAAAAAACACCCAAATTGTGGAATGATGAGACACCAAATATATGCGTGTCAGGAACTGTTTTGTGATTACTTCAGTGCTGTTTCATGTATCTATCTACAGTGTGTGAGCTAGACCTTACAACAGAATACTGAGAAGAAGGCCTCTCTGCATGCATTTTAAGCCATGCCAAAACCATGGGTATTGACCAATGCAAAGTCCATGTTTTCCTTAAAGTCTTTGTAAGAAGTGTGCAGTGGTAACTTCAGACAATTGATGCATGTGTTTGCAATTGGTAGTTTAGAGGTAGTTCCTGCATCATGCTCCTGGTGAAGAAATTAAATTGAAGGCTGTGGAGAGAAGCCAATTGGTGGAACAATATTGGCTCCAGCAGCAAAGGCGAGAATCGTCCCTAGCTTCTGTGTTTCTTTTTGCTCTACATAAAGAAATACATCAGATATTAGATTAAAACACTACACACCTAAGTATATATAAAAGGCTCATTCTTAACACAATAAAAACAACTTCTATTTTCAAGATATTAGACACTAATTAAAACATTTATGAATATTATATTCCATTTTCCCTAAGTCTGTTCTGAAAAACACCAATACCTTTTACACTTGCATACACTTGCCTATTTCAGCATGTTTATCCATGATTAAAAAAAAAGAAAGATGAATGTACATGCTTGCCCTATGTAAAAAAGGCTTTGGAGAGGCCTTGAAAGACTTGAAAAAGATTAAAATGTACCTCTCGAAAGGACCACGCACTCTGTGCATCACATGAAACATCAGGATGTCGTCTACAAGCAGGTTCTTGTCTTCCAACCTTCTCAGCAGCCTCAGGCAGCCAGCATTGGCCAAAAACTCCTCAAGTGGCTCTATGGTTGCTAGCAGTTCTTCAAATGTTTTACACTCTATGACCTTCAAATAGAAGAAAAACATTTAAAACTGTCATTAATAAATGTTTTCTCTGCCACACTAATGTAGAAACAGACAGACATACAAAAATGTACCCTTTTGATTTTGTCACGTAGGTCACTATCTGCAACATCTGCCAATACTGGCTTTGCCAATTCTAGGCCGTCACAAGGCAAGAGAAGAGGGTTGGGGACAGAAAGCCTGCGGGAGGTCCATCGTGTACAAGGCTTACTGCGATGGCCCTGCCTGCAACGAAGTACCGGTCCTCTCTCATGGCTACAGAAAAAAAGCATGGACAGTGCGTACAGTGTGTACAAAGTTAGGTGTACCTGTATCATCACACAAAATAACGTTAAACTTATCTGGGGTTCAGCACCTAAATGATGAGATCACAATCAATACATACCAGTACTGTCAAAGGAAAAATGTTTCCTTCTTCTCCCTCAAACATTTGAGATCTGGGCAAAGCTTCCATAAGCAGTGTTAGAAATTCCCTTCTTGGTCCACCCAACTCCACAGCCTCTTCAGGTACTCCCATATCATCAGAAAATCTGACAGAAATAGTGTGGCATGGATCACATGTCCCTCATTTAAAACCTCTGATGGCTCCATCCAAGACTGTTGATCGGTTAATGTTAAACTTGCATCTCTTCAGTTGGGTTATTTTTGTTGCAAGATCTTGCAAGATATCTCTTGCTGGGATCCAACATCCTGTGGTCCTAGAAACAAAATCAATTAAATAAGTTACATTATACAATGTAGTTTTAGGAATGTATCATGTGTATTGTTCATTGACAAATGTAACCCTTTGGCGCGTACGATCACACCGGTGTGATCAATCTAGAGTGGTCCCTGAAGTGCACGGTCACACCGGTGTGATCAGTCTAGAGTGGTACCTGAAGAGTACGACACACCGGTGTGATTAGAACGTCATGTTTAGAACGCACCATTAGCATGCCTAGCTACAAGTAACGTAACAATGGCTGGTAAAACCGCGCTATTATTTACTCACATTTAGCTCAAACAGTGTTTATAACTTTATTTCCTGATTGTAATTGTTTCAAGACCATACTATGATCTTAACCAGGTAGAAAGCATTCAAATCGGGACAAGAAGTGTTACTTACGTACCAACAGACAGCCAACACTAATACACAAAAACGTTCCCCGTTGTATGCATTTTATATAGTTTATTCATTTTCACTGCACTGAATTACTGGTCACGATTTGTTAGCTAGCGGGCAGCTGACGTTTTCTAGCTAGCTACAGTTATAAATCAACCAACTTTTGCAGCTCTTAAAATTCAAGTCCACGAGAGAAGCTTGCAATGCAATGCATGTAGTGTTCCTTACCTAGCAAGGTGACTGTTCAAATGCTGGCGTGAGTTCAAATGCTGCAGAGTACTGAAGTCACGTGCAAAAAAAGTCACGCTGGGGGGTCGGTAAGGAATATTTGAAACTCACGCGTGAAAAGGTTAAACTTCAGTAAAATTGTCAGGTATATTAGCAAGTATCAATAATAGTACAACATGAAAAGGTTTTAAATCTTAAAACATTTACATTTGTACTAACCTTTCACTATGCAAGCTTGCTAGTATAGCCTGGTTCAGTTCCTTCTCATCAGAAGAAAGATCAGACAGTACAGACATTATTGAAAGGTAGTTATCATAGTTTGTTGCTTGATGGTGTGTTGAGGTAGAGGGTAACTCAGAGGAATGACTTGCTGAAGTGCTACTTTGGTAGGGTGAACTTGTACTGTTTGGCCAAGTCAGGACCAGGGTTGGATCAACTAAAGTTGTTCCTCCAAATGGTAGGGTAGAAGGCTGACTGGTGGAAGGACATACTGGCAGTTGATTAGAAGAACCGCTTGCTGAAATGGTGGTGTTAGGTGAGATATTGCTGTGGTAGGACGAGGCTGGAGTATGAATGGAGAACACTTCACATCCAAATGATGAGGCAAAAGACTGAACTGCAGAAGTATTGTTTGATGGGGAGGCAGTTGTCGGACTGGTCAAACTGTCTGAAGATGCATAAGAGTGTCTAGCTTGCATTAGAGATGAGGACCGCAGTTGGCGATTGGAACACGAATTGTCGTCATCGCTGCTATCATCTTCGAAAGGATCATCATCCAGTACCTGGGAAAAATCAAGATTTGTCTTTATATTTCAGAGAGTTACAATCCATCTATTAGAGTGACATCTCCCAAAGTACCAGTATCCCCTCCCTATTATAAACTGCTACTCTAACAAAGAAGCCAATTTAGTCAATTTCTGGTCTTAGAATGAAAATTGTAAACATTCAAAATATTTGTATAGTTCCACAAAATGTTTGTAGTTACTAAACTGAAATTAAGGTTTAAGAAGAACAGATTACAGAGTTCAGCGGTAATTGACAGCATTTAATAATCATGTATGCATGTGCATGCACCAATTATGGGTTATTATTCTAACAGTACTCTGTAGGTCAATTCAAATGTGATATATCTTACCAAAATTGGCTTTGATGCTCTGAGGTATAGGGCTTTCGATTTATATCCAGTTCCTGTCCAGCACGCAGTTTGGGGGAAATCAGTGTGTTGCCACATGCCATCAGAAACTCAAGGCTGAATTTTTATTATTTTTTTAAAAGAAGGGGGGGAAAAAGGGGGGGGGCAACTTCTTTTTTGGATCAATGCCAAAATGCATAACACACATTGGTAGTGATGACTGGACATCAATAAAGCCAATAAAGTAAAAGTGCTTACCTCACTTCAGCAGACAGTTTTTCTCCAAAGGCATCCCTTATTTGTTCAGTGACAGTCTTCAGGTCCCAAGACTTCTGGAATTCAAACCCATTCAGTATATGTCCGTGTTTGTGTAACCGTTGTTTAGTGAGATGCTTGACGACGACACTGCTTGATGGCTTTGTAAGAAGGATGACATCATTGTTGAAAGTATTGTGATGGTGAATTTTGGCCCTACAAAACAAAGCAGACATCCTCTTGTTAACCCATAACAGGCTATTTTATTTCTAGAACTCAACAACAACTGTAAAGTTAGCTGTCATTCAATAATTTATGTCCTACAACATTTCACTAAAACTGGTGACAGTGTAGGCTTACATTAAACCATTTGATTCACTTAAATTAAGCTGATGAAACAATACCATACAAATCTGAAAAGGCTCTCTCACAAATAATGTCACCTTTTTACTTAAAATTTGGCACTGTCAATATTAGGATTGTGAATGCTACTGACGCTTAGCGCTAAACAAAGTTACAATGATCTGTAGTTGTGATTTACATTTTATTGGATTTTTTTTAAAGCACAACAATCCAAAAGGAGTATAATGACACAAACAATCCCAGGGCAAAGCACTTAAAAGCAATACCAAAACACTTTTTTCTATTGGTCCTCAATGCAGGGATTCCAACTTTTGAGTTCAGTTTGAGTGAGGGTTTTTTCCATTACTACCCCCCAAAAACTAATAACCTATCACACAGGTGTATAAAGCCCCTGGAAATGTATTATAATTGTAATGTATTACCCATTCACAACATGGAAGATTCAATTCCTTATGCCAATTTTTCACAGTTCTTATTGAGGCCACATATACTTCAGGACAGAGTTTTCTGAAAACACATTGAATTGCCATGTGCTAAGGAGTTGAGTGTTGAGAAAAATCCATTATTCTTTAATTAAATATGTGTTTGCCCTTCATTTTTAGATTATAAACATGATTAATAGGACCAGTTCAGCATAAATCAGTTAAGTGAAAATCGGTTTTGTGTACACAAGACAGTATTTTATTGATGGGCACTATGGCGGTTACGTGCGATGAAGCGAAGGAACAACAGCATTGCGTGAACCGCAGTGAAGATAGTTTAAGGTTGGATATTCAAAAAACATTCTTTAATCTTTAGAGACTTCTTAGTAGTTTCAGCGGCAGAAGCAGCAGGAGTCTGCCGGAGGACGGTTAGCAGATTGTATGTTGAATATCCAACCTAAAACTAACTTCAACCCGATCCGCGCAATGGCTGTTGTTCCTTCTTTTCATTACAGTAACTTAATTGATATATTTACATCTGTGGAAGCCAGGACATAAACTTAGCATGACAGAGCATGATTGAAGCCTTACAATATGTCAGTGCAGTGAAGGCAGGAGATTGGACACAATTGGAGGAGGTTAAGGCTAGACAGGTGGGGAAAAAAGCACGGTCACTTACTAATATACAATTAAATCAGTTATACAAATCAGCACCACAAAAGTAGAGCTTATTTATTCTTACCTTTTCCTCGGACGAGAGACCCAATTGCCAAAGTGCTGCTGCGTTTGATATCGCAAAGACTGCCGTGATCCTCCGGATTGGACTTGTGTAGCGTAAGCTGCTCGGCCTGTAGCACTGACTTGTGAGTTGCCCCCTGGTCTGAAAAGTTGTCTCATTTCACTTTCTGCCGTGCTGTGAACAACGTTAGGTGCAGATGAGCATGTCTTTTGCTGCTCAATTGAAGAAATAGTATCAGAGGATGTTAAAATATTTCTTAAAACTCCAATGGCTTGCTGCAAAGCATTCATCTCATCTCCGTCCATGCTGATTGCGACCTGAACTTGACCCTGCTCGAGTTTCTCAGCTAATCACAGCGCGAGCAATGTTCTGCCTTCCGTTTCAACTATACTCCTTCCGTTTCCACTAAACTTTCTCTCTCACACACATACATTCTTCTCTCACATACATATATTTTCTTTACACATGCATACATTTTCTGCTTATATACATATATTATTAAAAATTGTGACTGCATGTGCATGAGATAAAAAAAAATTATGAATACGAATGTTAAATATAGAAATATGAGAGAAAAATATATTTATGTGTGAGTAAAAAATATATTCTTATGAGAGAAAAAACTGTATGTATGTTAGAGTGAAAATATATGTATGTGAAAAGAGAATGTATATATGTTTATGTTATTTTTTTTCATTCCATTCCATCTTCTTCCGTTTATCCGGGGCCGGGTCGCGGGGGCAGCAGTCTAAGCAGAGATGCCCAGACGTCCCTCTCCCTAGACACTTCCTCTAGCTCTTCCGGGGGGACACAGAGGCGTTCCCAGGCCAGCCGGGAGACATAGTCCCTCCAGTGTGTCCTAGGTCTTCCCCGGGGACGGGCCCGGAATACCTTCCCGGGAAGGCGTCCAGGAGGCATCCGGAACAGATGCCCAAGCCACCTCAGCTGACCCCTCTTGATGTGGAGGAGCAGCGGCTCTACTCTGAGCTCCTCCCGGGTGACTGAGCTTCTCACCCTATCTCTAAGGGATCGCCCAGCCACCCTGCGGAGAAAGCTAATTTCGGCCGCCTGTATCCGGGATCTTGTCCTTTCGGTCATGAACCAAAGCTCATGACAATAGGTGAGAGTAGGAACGTAGATTGATCGAAAAATCGAGAGCTTCGCCTTGCGGCTCAGCTCTTTCTTCACCACGACAGACCAATACATCGTCCGCATTACTGCAGAAGCTGCACCGATCCGTCTGTCAATCTCCCGTTCCATCCTTCCCTCACTCGTGAACAAGACCCCTAGATACTTAAACTCCTCCACTTGAGGCAGGCACTCTCCACCAACCTGAAGTGAGCAAGCCACCCTTTTCCGACTGAGGACCATGGCCTCGAATTTGGCGGTATTGATTTTCATCCCCACCGCTCCCAGTGCATGCTGAAGGTCCTGGTTTGAAGGGGCCAACACGACAACATCATCTGCAAAGAGCAGAGACGAAATTGTGTGGTCTCCAAACCTGACACCCTCCGGCCCCTGACTGCGCCTAGAAATTCTGTCCATAAAAATTACGAACAGAACCGGCGACAAAGGGCAGCCCTGCCGGAGTCCAACATGCACTGGGAACAAGTCTGACTTAAATTCAATGCGGACCAAGCTCCTTCTTCTGTCGTACAGGGACCTGACAGCCCTTAGCAAAGGACCCAGGACCCCATATTCCCGAAGCACCCTCCACAGGATGCCGCGAGGGACAGAGTCGAATTACTTCTCCAAATGCACAAAACACGTGGATTGGTTGGGCAAACTCCCATGAACCCTCCATCACCCTGTAGAGGGTATAGAGCTGGTCCAGTGTTCCACGGCCCAGAAGAAAACCACACTGTTCCTTCTGAATCCGAGGTTCTACTATCGGCCGTATTCTCCTCTCCAGTACCCTGGCATAGACATTCCTGGGGAGGCTGAGAAGTATGATCCCCCTGTAATTGGAACACACCCTCCAGTCCCCCTTCTTAAAAAGAGGGACCACCACCCCGGTCTGCCATCCTAGAAGCACTGTCCCCGACCGCCACGCGATGTTGCACAGGCGTGTCAACCAAGACAGCCCCACAACATCCAGAGACTTGAGGTACTCAGGGCGGATCTCATCCACCCCCGGTGCCTTGCCACAAAGGAGTTTCTTGACTACCTCTGTGACTTCAGCCCGGGTGATGGACGAGTCCACCTCTGAGCCCTCATCCTCAGCTTCCTCAATGGAAGAATTGATGGTGGGATTGAGGAGATCCTCGAAGTACTCCTTCCACTGCCCAACGACATCCCCAGTTGAGGTCAACAGCTGCCCACCTCCACTGTAAACAGCGTTGGTAGGGCACTGTTTCCCTCTCCTGAGGCGCCGGACGGTTTGCCAGAATCTCTTCGAGGCCAGCCGATAGTCCTTCTCCATGGCCTCACAGAACTCCTCCCAGGCCCGAGTTTTTGCCTCCACAACCACCCGGGCTGCAGTCCGCTTGGCCTGCCGGTACCCGTCAGCTGCCTCAGGAGTCCCACAAGCCAACCAGGCCTGATAGGACTCCTTCTTCAGCTTGACGGCATCCCTTACTTCCTGTGTCCACCATCGGGTTTGGGGATTGCCGCCTCGACAGGCACCGGAGACCTTACGGCCACAGCTCCGAGCAGCCGCTTCGACAATGGCGGTGGAGCACATGGTCCACTCGGACTCAATGTCTCCAGCCTCCCTCGGGATCCAGTCGAAGCTCTGCCGGAGGTGGGAGTTAAAGATCTCTCTGACAGGAGACTCGGCCAGACATTCCCAGCAGACCTTACAGTACGCTTGGGTCTGCCGAGTCTGTCCAGCTTCCTCCCCCGCCATCGGATCCAACTCACCACCAGGTGGTGATCAGTTGACAGATCCGCCCCTTTCTTCACACGAGTGTCCAAGACATATGGCCGCAGGTCAGATGAAACGACAACAAAGTCCTGGTGCCACGTGCACTGATGGACACCCTTATGCTTGAACATGGTGTTCATTATGGACAAACTTTGACTAGCACAGAAGTCCAATAACTGAACACCGCTCGGGTTCAGATCAGGGGGGCCGTTCCTCCCAATCACGCCCCTCCAGGTGTCACTGTCGTTGCCCACGTGGGCGTTGAAGTCCCCCAGTAGAACGATAGAGTCCCCAGTCAGAGCACTTTCCAGCACCCCTCCCAGAGACTCCAAGAAGGTCGGGTACTCTGCACTGCTGCTCGGCCCGTAGGCACAAACAACAGTGAGAGACCTATCCCCGACCCGTAGGCTCAGGGAAACGACCCTCTCGTTCACCGGGGTAAACTCCAACACATGGCGGCAGAGCTGGGGAGCTATAAGCAAACCCACACCAGCCCGCCGCCTCTCACCATGGGCAACTGCAGAGTGGTGAAGAGTCCATCCTCTCTCAAGGAGTGTGGTTCCAGAGCCCAAGCCGTGCGTAGAGGTGATCCCGACTATCTCTAGTCGGAACCTCTCAACCTCACGCACAATATCAGGCTCCTTCCCCGCCAGCGAGGTGACGTTCCACGTCCCTAGAACTAGTTTCCGTGTCCAGGGATCGGGTTGTCAAGGCCCCCGCCTTCGACTGCCGCCCTATCCTCTACGCACCGACCCCTTATGTATATATGTGAGAGGGAAAATATATGTATGTGAAAGGAGAATGTATGTATTATGAGAGTGAAAATATATGTATGTGAAAGGAGAATGTATGTATGTGTGAAAGTGAAAATATATGTGTGTGAAAGGAGAATGTATGTATGTGAGAGTACCAGAATGAATAATGTCTTATACGGCCCCTCATACTATTGGGAAGTTTCTTTCAAAGAGTTCCAATACCCGAATACGTTGAAGACTTTTACATGGGATGAATAACGACAAAACTTGCAAATATGAACTCAACACCAGTTATTACAGCAGCATAGTAAAACTAGTGACAGAGATCAACAGTTATATAAAACCACAAAGTGTATGGGTGGGATATGACGAATTTAAAAACAAAATGTTTCTAAAAGGTGAGCCTCATTTAGTTTGAAATTCAGTGGAAAACTGGAACAGATATTGGGCTTAATAACAGGCCAGCGGTGGTACCCCCATGGTACATTCCCCACAGATATTCTGGCTGGGTTTAACACCCTATACATCTACAGAGATATGATTGATTATCAACGTGTTGGTGAAAGTCATGTCCCACTGCTGCGAACTGTACATATTGCAGGAAGAAAAAACAAAGTTGTCACAGTGACGTACGACAAGCCACACTACGTACCTCTTAGCAAGAGTCAATTTGATGAGATTTGTATTGAAGTAAAATCTGATCAAAACCAGCTGGTTTAATTTGTTGTGGGGAAGGTGATTGCAAAATTACACTTCAGACCTGTCAAAAAATATTTTAGAATTTAAGATGCAGCTGAATTTAATGATCCTCAAAGGTATGTTGAATACTATACAACACAGGCCGGTAACGGTTTACCGGGGTATCATGGTAGCGCTTCAATGTATGGGGCCGGTCTAGGGGGCCTTTTCCGAGGGCTTTTCCGGATGGCAATACCTTTGTTGAAAAGAGGGTTCTCAATAGCAAAACTACATCTAAAGAATGCGGCTAGGAATATAGTTGACAATGTTGTCAGCACTGTTACATCACAACAAACAAAACAGCAGGACAGTTCACCTACACCATATGTGTAGTGATTGTATAAAACAGAGTTGGATTTATTCACAGTTCCCTTCACACATCTGTTGAGAAAAATACATACATTGAAATACCGACCCTATCAGCAATATCAGACGCAGCCCCTCTAGAGTTCTTTATTGCAGGAAATGGCGAAGACTACGTTGATCTAAACAATACTTTGTTGTACCCACGTGTAAAAGTCACTAAACTGGACGGAACTAATATTGATGCCGGAGCACATGTTGGGGTTATCAACTTTCCGATAGCCACCCTATTTTCCCAAGTGGATGTCTCCTTGGGTGATCTTTTAATTAGTCAGAGTATCAACACATACCCCTACAGCGTTGTTATAGAGAGCATTCTGAATTATGGATGTGATACATTAAAGACAGTTTTCAGCTGGTTTGTTTTACAAGGATGCCGCAGGTCACATGGATGCGGACCCTGCAGGCGAGAACAATGGACTCACGAAAAGAGCTGCCTATTCAGCGAATAGTACAACATTTGAAATGATTGGCCCTGTTCATAGCAATATCTTTTTTCAAGAGAAACTCATGTTAAACGGCGTTGACATAAAGGTTAGGATGGTCCGCTGTAAAGATGAGTTCTGCCTTATGGGGGCCGGGGATGTGCGTTATCGTTTGCATATATTATCAGCGTCACTATTTGTCAAGAAAGTGTCTGTTTCGCCAGCCGTGAAACTTGGACACGCTCAAGCCCTACTCTCAACCAATGCCAAGTACCCAATTGAAAGAGTGTGTATGAAGACATTTACTTTCCTGGCTGGGGGTCGTGTTTGCAACCAGGAAAACCTATTTTAAGGACCTCTGTCAAAATGTATTGTAATCGGATTGGTGGACAATGACAGTTTTACCGGAAGTTACACAAAAAAATCCATTTAACATCAAACATTATAATTTGGAGTTTATGGCTATGTATGTAGATGGTCAGCAATTTCCTACAAACCATTCCAACGAAATTACACAAAAGGGTCAGCAGTGTGTGAATTTTACCGACTGGCCTTAGCTTCAGGAAAACACCTAAAGGACCAAGCCTTGGCTATTGACAGGTCGGACTTCTTACACGGCTATGCCCTTTATGCATTCAACTGCGCACCCGACGAGGAGTGTGGTCAGCACCTGTCCTTGATCAAGTCAGGGAATGTACGACTTGAGATGAGGTTCAGACAACCACTACCCCACACAATTAATTTAGTTGTTTATTCAATCTTAGACTCCATTATCGAAGTGTCAAACTGGCGACAAGTCATGGTTGACTACTATTAGGAAAACGGAGTTGAGCGGTGTGGTGAACTGATATGGAAATTAAGGTACATTTCCCCCTAAGGTACATTTGAGAAATGTCTGTCTTTCCATTGGCTGGTATGTAAATATTTACTTTGATTGTGACACACATGTCTGTATAATATCAGAGCATTATTAGGTACTTTTGACCATGTTCTCCTGCCTAGACAAAGAAGGGTGTCAGTCCTTTTGTTCCTTATGTGGTCCTTGGGGGGAAGTAAGGTCAGTTGGCCCCTTTAGGTAAACACAACAGTAAACATTATGGCAGGAAGGATAAGGTGGGGGGACAGCCCGCCCTTTGGGTAAATCTATGTGACACAAGACAGATGGCTAGCAACTTACCACACCCCTTTTAACTGTAATAAATATGGACTGTTCATGTATTAAGTTAGAGACTCCTCGGACGATTATGTTTGTAAGTGTCTGACACGTCTCTCTTATTTGCAAATAATTAATACAACTGTTAAATTGTGCCAAGAGAATTTTGTCTCTGTTATTACTCCTTTTAGAGTTCTGATCGATAAAATTGCCATCCCACTGAACACCCAGATACCCATGAACAGGTTCCTAACCAGTTTATAGTAGACATACTCAATCCTCAGTCTAGCTGAACACCCAGATACCCATGAACAGGTTCCTAACCAGTTTATAGTAGACATACTCAACCCTCAGTCTAGCTGAACACCCCAGATACCCATGAACAGGTTCCTAACAGTTTATAGTAGACATACTCAACCGTCAGTCTAGCTGAACACCCAGATACCCATGAACAGGTTCCTAACAGTTTATAGTAGACATACTCAACCGTCAGTCTAGCTGAACACCCAGATACCCATGAACAGGTTCCTAACAGTTTATAGTAGACATACTCAACCGTCAGTCTAGCTGAACACCCAGATACCCATGAACAGGTTCCTAACAGTTTATAGTAGACATACTCAACCCTCAGTCTAGCCGAATACCCAGATACCCATGAACAGGTTCCTAACCAGTTTATAGTAGACATATTCAACCCTCAGTCTTGCTGCCAGCATCCCCACAAAAATGCCCACCATGTTCACAGACCCCAGGCTCAGAATACAATTCCTCTATCTCTAATTCAGCTGCACAAAATTAAACAAAACGACTTACACTGTGTCAACTAAAAATATGTATGTCCAAATGTAAACATTTGGGGAGAAAAAACTTGCAGAAAGCTGAGCACCAACCAGAGGCCGGGTCAAACAGTCCCACCAATCATGAACACTGTAAAGACCAGGTCAAACAGCCCCACCAATCAGGAACACTGTAAAAACAGTTTCAGAAAGTCGACCTGAACACTAGGATCCATGTGGACCAGATCTCCATTGGTGGATACATGTAGAATCCTCCATTAGAGGTCAGATGTCTATTGGTGGATACATGTAGAATCCTCCATTGGAGGTCAGATGTCTATTGGTGGATACATGTAGAATCCTCCATTGGAGGTCAGATGTCTATTGGTGGATACATGTAGAATCCTCCATTGGAGGTCAGATGTCTATTGGTGGATACATGTAGAATCCTCCATTGGAGGTCAGATGTCTATTGGTGGATACATGTAGAATCCTCCATTAGAGGTCAGATGTCTATTGGTGGATACATGTAGAATCCTCCATTGGAGGTCAGATGTCTATTGGTGGATACATGTAGAATCCTCATTGGAGGTCAGATGTCTATTGGTGGATACATGTAGAATCCTCCATTGGAGGTCAGATGTATATTGGTGGATACATGTAGAATCCTCCATTGGAGGTCAGATGTTTATTGGTGGATACATGTAGAATCCTCCATTGAAGGTCAGATATTTATTGGTGGATACATGTAGAATCCTCCATTGGAGGTCAGATGTTTATTGGTGGATACATGTAGAATCCTCCATTGGAGGTCAGATGTCTATTGGTGGATACATGTAGAATCCTCCATTGAAGGTCAGATGTCTATTGGTGGATACATGTAGAATCCTCCATTGGAGTTCAGATGTCTATTGGTGGATACATGTAGAATCCTCCATTGGAGTTCAGATGTCTATTGGTGGATACATGTAGAATCCTCCATTGGAGTTCAGATGTCTATTGGTGGATACATGTAGAATCCTCCATTGGAGGTCAGATGTCTATTGGTGGATACATGTAGAATCCTCCATTGGAGGTCAGATGTCTGTTGGTGGATACATGTAGAATCCTCCATTGGAGGTCAGATGTATATTGGTGGATACATGTAGAATCCTCCATTGGAGGTCAGATGTCTATTGGTGGATACATGTAGAATCCTCCATTGGAGGTCAGATGTCTATTGGTGGATACATGTAGAATCCTCCATTGGAGGTCAGATGTCTATTGGTGGATACATGTAGAATCCTCCATTGGAGGTCAGATGTATATTGGTGGATACATGTAGAATCCTCCATTGGAGGTCAGATGTCTATTGGTGGATACATGTAGAATCCTCCATTGGAGGTCAGATGTCTATTGGTGGATACATGTAGAATCCTCCAATGGAGGTCAGATGTCTATTGGTGGATACATGTAGAATCCTCCATTGGAGGTCAGATGTCTATTGGTGGATACATGTAGAATCCTCCATTGGAGGTCAGATGTCTATTGGTGGATACATGTAGAATCCTCCATTGAAGGTCAGATGTCTATTGGTGGATACATGTAGAATCCTCCATTGGAGGTCAGATGTCTATTGGTGGATACATGTAGAATCCTCCATTGGAGGTCAGATGTCTATTGGTGGATACATGTAGAATCCTCCATTGGAGGTCAGATGTCTATTGGTGGATACATGTAGAATCCTCCATTGGAGGTCAGATGTCTATTGGTGGATACATGTAGAATCCTCCATTGGAGGTCAGATGTCTATTGGTGGATACATGTAGAATCCTCCATTGGAGGTCAGATGTCCTCTTATGAATAGACAGTCAACCAAGGAGAAAAGGGAGAGGAGAGGTGGAATGCAAGAGGAAAGAGAGGATGAGAGGGAGACAGGAGAAGAGGACAGGAGTGTAGGGGGAGAAGAGAGGCAGAGTAAAGGAGGAGAGAGGGAGGTAAAGAAAAAAGGAAAGGGTGAGAGCAGAAGAGGGAGAGAGGAGAGCAGAAGGAGGAAAGGAGAGGAAGAGTGGAGAAGGAGAAAGGAAAGGTTGAAATTGGGAGAGGAAGAGAAGATGAAGATGGGGTGAGGAAGAAAAGAAGAGAGGTAGAGAGTGGAGGAGAGGAAGAGGAGAGGAATAGATGAAGAACAGGAAGAGAAATTATTAAGGAGAACAGGAAGATAGGAGAGGTGGAATGTAAGAGAAAAGAGAGGATGAGAGGAAGACAGGAGAGGAGGGGAAAGATGAAGAGATGAAGGACGAAGAAACAGAGGCTTTGATGTTTAGTAAACTATTTACTACTTTCTACCCCCCCCCCCCCCCCCCCCCACACACACACACGTTGTATTTTTAACACAATCTTGAATAATTTGTTTTAAAACACCTTTATTTATTCTGTCAAATTTGGGACATGGTAATTCAATTACAGAAGCAGGAATGTTTGTCAACAATGAAATAAATAAACATTCTACAGACAGGAATGTTTACAAACACCAATTACAAACAATAACAACTAGATGAATGATTTCATCTAGTTGTGGTTTTACCAGACTAGTGTGGTAATTCATTCTGTTAATGTCTCTAGTCATATTTACACACTACTAGAGAGTTACTGTCAGTGTTTTACTTTGTTGTGTCCTACTGAACATGACCATGATTAGAGTGAAACATCATGTTGTGTTTGACACAGGGACAATCTGACGCAGAGACACTGAGGAGTCATAATAAACCCTAAACCCTGGATAGAGGGGCTCAGTGAATGTGGTGTTGAATGTGTACAGGTGGGTCAGTGTGTCAGAGGAGACCCTGTAGAAGGACAGAATGCCGGCTGGCCAGTCCAGATACATTCCTACTCTGTGGGAGTCTGAGGGGGTGACACGTATGACAGTTCTCTTATTATTGTGTCTGGCAGAGTAACTGTCATCATAACAGAACAGACTCCAGGACTTGTCATTGTCTCCAAGACAACAGCCTCTCCTACTGATTCCTTTATAAGTCACTCCTATCCCAGCCCCTCCCCCACTCCACTCTACCTCCCAGTAACAGCGTCCAGACAGACCCTCTCTACACAACACCTGTGACCTGTAGTCAAATCTCTCTGGTTGATCAGGATACAGCGGGTCTCCTTCTCCCCTTGTCACCTTTCTGTTCTCCCCAGACAGAGAGAGGTTTCTGTTTACTGTGTTTGGGTCCAGTGTGAGATCACAGACATCTGATGGATGAGACCAAGACACAATATTACACATCATCATTCATATTATACACACAAATCCATGTGTCATGTTCTGGATATTAACCCTTTGACGCATACGGTCACACCAGTGTGATCAGGCTGGAGTGGTCCCTGAAGAGTACGATCATAGTGGGATTAGAACGTATTGTTTAGAACGCACCATTAGAACGTATTGTCTAGAACGCACCATTAAAACGTATTGCTTAGAACGAACCATTATAACGTATTGTTTAGAACATATTGTTTAGTAGAACCTCGGATTCAGGAGGAACAGTGTGGTTTTCGTCTGGGCCGTGGAACACTGGACCAGCTCTATAGCCTCTACAGGGTGTTGGAGGGTTCATGGGAGTTTGCCCAACCAGTCCACATGTGTTTTGTGGATTTGGAGAAGGCATTCGACTGTGTCCCTCGTGGCATCCTGTGGAGGGTGCTTGGGGAATATGGGGTCCTGTGTCCTTTGCTAAGGGCTGTCAGGTCCCTGTACGACCGAAGCAGGAGCTTGGTCCGCATTGCCGGCAGTAAGTCAGACTTGTTCCCAGTCCATGTTGGACTCCGGCAGGGCTGCCCTTTGTCGCCGGTTCTGTTCGTAATTTTTATGGACAGAATTTCTAGGCGCAGCCAGGGGCCGGAGGGTGTCAGGTTTGGGGACCACACGATTTCGTCTCTGCTCTTTGCAGATGATGTTGTCGTGTTGGCCCCTTCAAACCAGGACCTTCAGCATGCACTGGGACGGTTTGCAGCTGAGTGTGAAGCGGTGGGGATGAAAATCAGTACCTCCAAATCCGAGGCCATGGTCCTCAGTCGGAAAAGGGTGGCTTGCCCACTTCAGGTTGGTGGAGAGTGCCTGCCTCAAGTGGAGGAGTTTAAGTATCTAGGGGTCCTGTTCACGAGTGAGGGAAGGATGGAACGGGAGATTGACAGACGGATCGGTGCAGCTTCTGCAGTAATGCGGTCGATGTATCAGTCTGTCGTGGTGAAGAAAGAGCTGAGCCGCAAGGCGAAGCTCTCGATATACCGGTCAATCTACGTTCCTACTCTCACCTATGGTCATGAGCTTTGGGTCATGACCGAAAGGACAAGATCCCGGATACAGGCGGCCGAAATGAGCTTTCTCCACAGGTTGGCTGGGCGATCCCTTAGCTCGGTCACCCGGGAGGAGCTCAGAGTAGAGCCGCTGCTCCTCCACATCGAGAGGGGTCAGCTGAGGTGGCTTGGGCATCTGTTTCGGATGCCTCCGGAACGCCTTCCTGGGAAGGTGTTCTGGTCCCGTCCCACCGGGAGGAGACCCTGGGGAAGACCTAGGACACGCTGGAGGGACTATGTCTATGGCCCCAGATAAGCGGAAGAAGATGATGATGATGATGTTTGGAACGTACCATTAGAACATATTGTTTAGAATGTACCATTAGAACGTATTGTTTAGAACGTGTAGGTATGAGTGACATAGTCACTGGTCAGACCGCGCTTTTATTTACTCACATTTACCTCAAACAGTGTTTTTAACTTTAATAATTGTAATTGTTTGAAGACCTCACTATGATATTAACCAGGTAGCAAGCATTCAAATTGGGACAAGAAGGGTTATATACCAACAGGCAGCCAAAACTAAGCAGTTATATATTTTTTAAATAAACAAGATACACAAAAACGAATGATTAGCGACCACTGTAGAGCATCTTACCATTTCCTGGAAGAGCTGACAACCGGTCGAATTCATTGTATAAAAACTTTTTAGAAGTTACATTAACTCTTTATGTCACAAAGTGTGCAAAGTGTTGTAAATTTAATATATAATTTTGTTATAGGCATATTATATATGTGCAGAAAGATTAGAATCTCGTTAATCTAACTGCAGTACACAATTTAAAGTAGCTATTACGGCGACTAACTCCTATGCAAGTGTTTGAGTATAGTCAACATCCACAGAAATGGCACCTTTGGGACCTTTGGTCCTTTTGGGAAGCTGCAGATGAAATGTATTGTGACGTCATAATCACATCCTGGAACTCTGAGTGAGTACTGAAATCAAACGAAGAAAAATCTCACCGTTGAGGGATATTTGAAACTCACGCGTGAAAAGGTTAAGACACTCAGATAAAACACATACCAGCTGTATTTGTGTTCTGTATAATAAATCACTTACATTTCTTCAGTCTTGATTTCAACCTCCACTCTCCACCATGATCCACACTGTGGAAGAAGCAGGAGGAGCAGACTGTCATTCTGTCATACACAAACTGTCTTACACACACACACACACCTTACATAACTGCAACACACAACACCCCTCCCTCATCATATACACACCACACCAGGGTTGGACAATTGATCAAATTATGATCCAAACTGTAATATAATCATGGTCAATATTTTAATCACAAACTTCTGATTCCAAAAATGTTTTGAATGAGACACGACACCACCGTCAAGGTTCATTTGTTATTCACAGAAAAGTAAAAGTCTGTGTTGGAGGTTTGGAAGAATTTTCACTTAATTGTATGCAACAACACGGAAGAGTCAGCCACAGAATGAGGAATATAGACCACCTGGAAAATGGAAAACTGACACTGCCAGAAAACACATCTACTTTATACTAGCCAGGTTAAACATACATGATATAAGAGAATATATTACTCCAGGGTTGAGATATTTTTAACCCAAGTATTTAAAAATTGTAATTGCAAACTTAAACACACACACCTGTACATATACCACAGACAACCCCCTCCCCCCCAAGAAAAACACACACGCACACTAGACACCCCCCTCCCTCAATACAAACCACTCATACATAACTCACCTCACACACCAGACACCTCACACAACCCCCACACACAACCAGACCCCATAAGCCACTGAGCAAACTTTTGGAAAATTTTGAAAATTGTGTACACCCCCAACATACACCAAACACAACCCAGCCCCTTTCTGCCACCCCCAATACACACACACATACACAACCCCTCCTCCCATTACACACACCACACACACACACACACAACCCCTCCACCCATCACACACCACACACACACACACACAACCCTTCCTCCCATCACAAACCACACACACACACACACACACACACACACACAACCCCTTCACCCATCACACACCACACACACAACCCCTCCACCCATCACACACCACACACACACACACACCACACACACAACCCTTCCACCCATCACACACCACACACACACACACAACCCCTCCACCCATCACACACCACACACACACACAACCCCTCCACCCATCACACACCACACACACACACACATACTGGTTTATATGGTTTAGAAGGACATTTTTCAAAAATAGGTGCTTTGGTGGTTTAAGGGGACTATTGATTCTGATGGTCCTAAAGACTAAAGAGAAACATCAAACAACTGTTTTTGATTGTAGTAACAACAATCTCACTTCAAATTTTCATTAAAAAAAATTGTTTATGTTAAAGTGACAACCTGACATTTCACAGGCTTATGGGGACGGGGCGGGACAAGCAGAAATATGGTTTAATGGGACCTCCCTGGTTTGGCTGGACATTGCCTTACACACAAACACAGACATGTCAGGACCCTGAACAAAGAGGACACTATGGGTTTAGCTGGACGTTGGTTTACACACACACAGACGTGACAGGACCCTGAACAAAGAGGACACTATGGGTTTAGCTGGACGTTGGTTCACACAAACACAGACGTGACAGGACCCTGAACAAAGAGGACACTATGGGTTTAGCTGGACGTTGTTTCACACAAACACAGACGTGACAGGACCCTGAACAAAGAGGACACTATGGATTTAGGTGGACGTTGGTTCACACAAACACAGATGTGACAGGACCCTGAACAAAGAGGACACTATGGGTTTAGCTGGACGTTGGTTCACACAAACACAGACGTGACAGGACCCTGAACAAAGAGGACACTATGGGTTTAGCGGGACGTTGGTTCACACACACACACACACGACAGGACCCTGAACAAAGAGGACACTATGGGTTTAGCGGGACGTTGGTTCACACACACACCACACACACGACAGGACCCTGAACAAAGAGGACACTATGGGTTTAGCTGGACGTTGTTTCACACAAACACAGACG